>NW_022195230.1:0-135388 GCF_008641045.1 Pistacia vera | reverse complement strand
CCGGGTCTTCTCCATAGACATCCTCATCGCAAGCAAAGCCTGCGAATAAGAATGTGATAAAAAATGAACCAGTTTTAAGAATAGCTCGCTCACCTCGCTTAGATGCAGGTCACTTACCTTGCTAAGATGCTGGAATGACGTGGTCAGAAGGTCGTCGCCCGTATCAGCGAATTCGTCATAAGACTCCGATAGTCCACACTCGAGCAGAGAATAGACTATCGGTTGCAGATACTCGGGCAGCCCCCCCAGTGAGTTGAGCATTGGTGTATCCTTCGCGATCGCCTCGCCCACGGGTTCCTTTCCCAGCCTCCTTGAGTCCTGTCGCGACCTCAAGGGCTCCTCCTCGGATTCAGTCTTAGACTCGTCGGCCTGAACCTGTTTCCTCTTCTTCGACCTTTGAGCTGGAGCCTTGCGCTTTGGACGGGTTGGGGGCGCCTGAGAGACCTGCCCCGCCCTGGTCGCTCCTTGCGCGGGTTGGGGCCTTGAGGGCGTGGCAGCTCGTGTTGGTTGTGCCGGGACAGGGCGAGCAGCTTCGGCCGCCCTCTCATTCCTCGATCGAGGAAAAACAAACGGTGGCCGGCGAGACTGCCCGGACTCTTTCGGAGGCATATTTTCTGCACAACATAAGTGTTAGTAAACAAACTTATTCTACGACCAGAAAGGAACCGGTATAACTTACCTTCTGAAGGTTCTAACGACGCCTTGTCGCTGAAAAAACCGTACTTCCGCAAGTTCGCGGTTGTCACAAGCTTCCTCGCGTCACGGCTCTCCTCGTCCAGTACTCCGAATGATACAAGCCTGTCTGGGTCAGCGAGTAGCGCCTGCGCGGTCGTTCTATTGACTGCAAAAGAAAACAGGTTGTTATTATGGATCAGGCGAGCAGATAACAAACCCAGCGAAAGAAAACCTACTTGGATCCTGAAAACGGCAGTGGCCGTTATAAAAGAAAAAGAAGAACTTTGTCTCGTAGGCCCCCGCATTGCTGGGATAAATGTGTATCCCCGCGGCAATGGTAGGTCGCCGAGACAAATAGTACGAGTCCTTGTCCCTACTCTTCTTAAGGTAGTAGGCGACGCCGAGCTCGACCGCCGTTGGCTCTCCCAAGCCGCTCTCGCAGCACACGATGTACATCGCGACAGCGATGATGTACGCGTTTGGCGTCAACTGCATTGGTGCGATCCCAAAATGATCCAGGACCGACTTGATGAAAGGATGAAAGGGAATCCTCCCTCCACCCTTGAAGATCTCTTAAGAGATCGCGGCAAGGCCATCGGCCGGGCGCCGTGACGGTTTGGTGTGGTCGAGGAACACCTCCGCGCGGATGTCAAACTGCCTCTTTATTCTATTATATTCCTCGGAGGTAAGAACCGAGTAGACATCGAGGGCTGCGTCCTCGGGAACTTCCCGCGAGGACGAGCTGGCTCCTTCCTCGGGTCTGGATGTTGACGGTTCCATTCCAGTCTGCAACACCGACAGACACGGTCATTTAGGCCTTCGTGCTCGTCCCGTGCGGCGGCAGGGGACAAGTTCTTAAAACCTAACAGTGATTCGAGCCGCCGTCCACGGCTCGAATCCAATGACAGCGTCACGTCCCCGGTGAAACACCGGGAGACCCAACGCCTCGGTCCATCCAAACCAGTGCAAAATGAAAAAAGGAAAGAAAAACCTTACTCTTTGGGATGCAAAGCTGAGGCCGGAATTCGTTTCGGTTGCCTAAAATGCGCCGATTGGAAGAGAATGGTTCCTGGTTTGCAAAGGTTTATCGCTTGAATCGAAAGAAATTTCGGTGGCCTCATCTGAAAAATACAAGCTTTTATATGGATCGCGAACCGTCGGTTACCACCCCTCGGAACCGAAACGACAACTCTCTCTCCCCGCATTAAATGCGCCCACGTTGCATTAAATGTCGCGATAAAAGTCGTCGTTTCGAATGCGTTACGTAACCAATGCCATCAAAACGGCGTCGGCTCAGCACGCAACACATTTAATGCGTCTGACAAACGCTTTAATGCGTGCAGAGCGCCTGACAGCGCAGAACCATGTTCATTGAACCTCTAAAGTACGGAAAGGAGCGTCCATCAGATCCAGGTCGCAAGGATGAAGGTTGTCAGGTCGCTTAGGCAAGGAATTGCGCGAGATCGTGTTCGCCAAGAGTCCTGTGACGAGCTCATCCCATTCAGGTCGGAGCGACCAGAAGCTTCGATGCGACTTAGTTTTCAAGGTTCGATTCTCAAACCTTAGAAACTAGGGGGCTTCTGTTATGCCTGGGGAAATCAGGGCTGGCGTGGGAAAGTCACGTGAAGAGTGACCTGCTCCCGTCAGGACAACACGCACACGTCAGACCTGCTACATGATATGGGGCTCACACGCGTCCCTTTCCCCTGCAGTAAATCATGCGAAATCAGCTTGGGAAGAGAGCAATTGGACATAAAGCCGGATTATATCCTGACAATCACACCAACCCATGGATTTAATGATAATTATACGCTTCAGATTGGTATAAAATGAGGAAGACCCCTTCATTAAGGGGATTGGGCCATTTTAACAAAGGACTCTCTCTCTCTCTCCTGTAAACCTATTTACTTTTCATAATTCCTCTGTAAGTCAGTCCGCTTGGCGACCTGACCCACACTAACATCAATACAAATCAGTGGACATAGGACTTGCTACCTTAGCATCCGAACCACTTTAAAAGCTTTTTCTATATTTAGTTCATTTGATGTATTCATTATCACGTGTGTTAAATCACCAATCAGTATTACGCACGTGACAATCAGTTGTTGCCCAAAAAGAGCATCAACAGGGATAGACACCTGTCCATAAACTTTTTATATAAACTCCCTTATATTGATGTGTTTTTAAAATAATTTATGATTTAAATAAAAAATAAATTAAATAGTTAAAAGAGATTAGATGTTTAACGAACATTACACTGTTAGAATATACAATTAGTCCTGCACTGTTCGAATGAGGATCATCTCCAAACACAAAAAGTAATGAATTATGATATGGGAGGAATATTGACAAAATTTCTTGTGAAAACTCCCAATTGCCTTTGACAACTTCTATCAATTTTTCTCCTCAGATTGTGCACTGTTAAGGATTAAAGCTTTCATCAATAATAGAAGTGCGGAATGAATGGCCCAGTACAGCTCAGCATCAAGTCCTCTCAGCATCAACATTCAATAGCTTATGTACGAAATTCATTAGCTTATGCCTATATTAATGAGTACTCCAAACTTCGCCATTCTTCTTGGCTTTACTTAACTCTCACTTCAAATATATCTACCATTCATTACACTTGAGTCCCCTCTCCCATTATACCCACTTTCTTTCTAAATTTGTTAATAAAATCCGTTTAAAGACAATATAATAATTTTATATCCACCCCAAATATAAACTTTAATATTCATCATTAATTTTAAATTAATCCATAAACCCCTCAATTTTTTTTTTTTTTTATCCTATCTCTTTATTTCATTTTTCTCTTCTTTCTCTTATCCTTCTTCTTCATCTTTCCTTTCTTCTCCGCCTTTTCCCTCCTCCCCTCCTCTTTTTTCCTTTTCTTCTCCCTCTTTTCCCAAATTCATCCAGATTTGCCAGAAAAAATCACCTCCCATAAATATAAACACAATTGAAATTCATATAACAGGTCAAAAAGTCTAATTTTGTTTGCTATGGAAATCATTCAAGCAAGTAGAGGATACGTTTTCTAGCCTGCTCTATATATAAGCTGACAAATTATCAATTTGATAACCCAGAGTCAACCACACTACAATCAATTGAAGAAAGATCAAAGCTAATTGAAAGAAAAATGATAAACTGGAACTTTCTCTTCTTCTCGTATTATTCTCTTCAAAAGTGAAAATTACATCTGAATGCTTTCAATTGTTTATATACAACTTACAATCTAAAGCTGGTTTGGCAATCCAAGTGACTAACTTCAATATTACATCTGTACCATTCAATTAACCATAAAGAAACACATATTACTAAGCTCCTAGCCGTACGATCAATAGTAGGCTACTCAAGACCATCTGCTAATAGATACTAAAACGGTGTGTTTTAGTCATTCCAACTGACATTACTTAAAAGGCTTTGATACTAACGTTGCCTTCTTTAATCATATGAGTTGTAGCTTGCATATTGCATTTGCAGTCTTAACATAAGCAAGAATCCTTGATGAATGTTGGAATAATTTATGATTTTTATAATTTTTTTTGTTCCATTGACCGTGCAATAACCCAGAGTCAAGAGGGGAGGTGACTGATAATTTTGCAAACTGAGAGGTCAAGGTCAAGATGCTTGTGTAATTGTGTTTTCAAAATACGATGGGGTGTGCTTTTGACTTCTTAGAAACCTTAGGGGAGGTGGTGGTAATTGTCCTCACAAAATTAATACTATTCAAAGGGGATGTTATCCAATGTTTTAAAGGCCAACTCGGGGTGAAACCCGGTAAAGTTTTCGAGTCCCGGGTGAACCGGTTTAACCGGTTGACAAAAATTTTTAAAATTCAACAAATATACCCCTAAAAGTTACGTGTAAGTCCCTACAGGTTTGAACTTTATCAAACACACCCAAATACAAATCGATCGGCAGTTGATTGGCGGCTGCAACACTCCAGATGCAACCCCAATCGTCCCTTAAGCCTATTTCCATTAAAATCTACTCAAGATCTGGCCGAAATAGGTTCGATTTTAGCCAAATCTCACCTGTACCAGCGTCAACATTTTAGGCCAGATCTCATCAACGCCGACATCAAAAACCCTCCCCATCACCTAGGAATCACTTCCCTCTTCCTCCCGACCAAAACCCACCTCACCCCACCCCCGTTAGCCTCACCAATCGCTGGAAAAATCTCATTGTTGCTGCTGCCATATTTGTTCGATTTCCGGTCCATTTACTCACCGGAAATCAACGCCGTCATCACCATTCCATTCACCGGCACTTACTCTTCAAAAGCCCTAACCTTTCGACTGTCGATTGTTTGCCGATCATCCTCCCAAATCTTAGGGTTTGGGGGTGAATCGGAAAAGTTAAACCCGGCCCATTGAAGCTTCTGGGCCTCAGTTAAATCGGTTCAACCAGTCGGGCCGAGCCGGGTTTTAAAACACTGATGTTCACTGAGGGTGCATAAATTGTAATTCACCATTTCAAATTATTATTATATTATATATAATCAAATGGGTCCCTCGTGAGTGTTCAAAAAAATACAAAAACCAAACTGAATTGATAATCGAACCAAATTTTTAGTTATCAGAAAAACCGATTCGGTTTTGCTTCAAAGAAAATAAAAAAACTGAATTTTTGGTTTGGTTGTCAGTTTGGGAGAATATGGAAACTGGTTAACCGAAACCGATTTTACTAACCGGTTTATTGTAAAACTATTAAACTTTTCTTACTGTTTTTTCTTTCTTATCTCCTAATAACAACAAGTAATGAATTTTGATATGCGAGGATTGACATAAAAGACTTTGTTTGAGAACACAATTCATTGTAGAAAGAAAGAAACTAGCATTTGAAAGGGAAAGATTATGCTATGCTAGAAAAAACAATATACATAGACCTTTATTTTTTATCTTCTTATAATTGGGATTGTCTCCCGATCTTAATTTATACTTAAACATATATTAAGTTTATAGAGACTAAAGTAATCATAATTATGTGCTTCAAAACTAAAATGAGTTCGGTTAAGCGGACACAATATGATAAATCCCTCATTAACATATATCATATGAACATAGCTCAACTTCTACTACTTTTCAACCAACCAATTTATGGGTCCCCATGCAATGAATTTGGAGAAGTGTTATGTATGTCGGTTGCAAGTAATTTATTTTATTGGTCCTAGTTTGGTTGACCTCTTGCTATCAGAGAAGACTCAAGGCAACAAAAGAAGAAAATTCAAGTGGTTTGTTTGTTTTACTAAAAACATAATGAAGGAAAATTGTACTAAGTGCAACATGGCCAGCTAGCTGTCCATGGAACGCTTTAATCTTTTTATCAATTGAAAAATCTAATTTAGTTAAATGTTTAATCAATCAATGTTTTTAGTATGATGTTAGTCATCTTTGACTTCAAACGTATCATTTAATGAAGAAAAAAAAATTATGCTCCTGAAAACTTCAAAGATGTTATGTAAGTCAAATGAATTAATTCAGTAGAATTTTTTAATAATATGAATCATCTGTTCAAAGAAGAAAATTTGTTTAGTTATTTATAATTTTTTAACAATAGTTAAATCACCTGGAGAAAATATGATATGAATGTTTTCTTAATTTCCTCTTTGATTGACTTAGAAAGTTAAGAGTCTCCTCTGATAGAACAAGGCCAAGCAATTTTTTTATTTGACAAAATATATATTAATCTTATTTAGAGGTGGAACAAATGGGTCAGGTTAAGCGGGTCAACTCTAACCCGACCTGCATCAAGTCAGGTTCAACCTAGACCACCTAAAAGGTGGGTCGGGTTCAACCCGACTTGCATATACCCCGTTGGGCTGGCCAGACTTTNACTAACCCATGGATTTAATGATAATTACACGCTTCAGATTGGTATAAAATGAGGAAGACCCCTTCATTAAGGGGATTCGGCCATTTTTATAAAGACTCTCTCTCTCCTGTAAACACACTTACTTTTCATAATTCCTCTGTAAGTCAGTCCGCTTGGCGACCTGACCCACACTAATATCAATACAAATCAGTGGACGTAGGACTTGCTACCTTAGCATCCGAACCACTTTAAAAGCTTTCTCCGCATTTATTTCGCTTTATATATTCATCATCACGTGTTAATCCACCAATCAATAATACTCACGTGATAATTAGTTGGTGTCGAAAATCAGCATCAACAAAACTCATATGGATTGTTAATACACTAAAGAAAAACTGTTTTGTGGTGACAATTTGTAGAAGAATAAAGAGATAAACAAATCGAAATAGATTTGAAAAAATAGAGAGGCTAATTTTTCATTTGTCCATGTAAAGTAAAACATTACTTTACAAAAACCAATGGGCACCACACCAATTAATAAGAAACACCAGGGGGGAGAAATGAAAAAGCTTCATTTGGTTTATTATTTGATGATTTTTAGAATAGTATTTTGAAAAAAATAAAATTAGATTATCTTTACGAGAAATATAATTATTAATGTTTTGTGAGATGCATAAAGTAGAATAGGATTTTGAGAATATTAAAACAAATACATTTTTTGGTCTTTAGGAAAAGAATCTAAATCTGAAATTTCTTTTTGTTTTTTTTCTGTGACAACATTGATGTTGATGCCGAAGCATCAAGGCAAGATCTTCAAAGTTCCACATATGATCCATTCACATGAGACCTCCTAGAAACCAATAAAATAAGGAAAATGATAGAGTTATCGAAAGTTACATACCGAATTTGTGCACCGAATGACGTAGCAAAATCTTGACCGTTGATTAATATTAACTTATAATGAATCAATGGTCAGGATTTCGTCACGTCATTCGGAGCACACCCTTCGGTAACTGTAGCATTACTCATAAAATAAATCATCTTTTCTCAAAAAATGGGTGGTAATAAAAATGAATGAGTGGGTTTGAACTTTGAAGAGAAAGAAACCAGGGGAGGGATTAGTGGTTGAGGCTAAATACTGGTGCCTTTTTTCAAATGCCTAAACTATACTTATCGTGCTCAATGCCCAATGTATTCATTTCTTTAAACAAACTAACGCTTATATCTTCAGAACCATTATCCATACACCCAATAATCATTGGGTTATAAACCACCAAGTCTCTCTTAGGATTTTATCAAATAGTTCACAAACATAACCAAGATGGCCAATCTTAGTAGAAGCTGACAACATCGGGTTCGTTTGTTTTAGTATTTTTGAAAAAGTAAGAGTTGAGTAGGAATAACGAGGTAGGATTTAAAAATTAACAAAAATATCCCCTTAGGTTTGTTAATTTACTAAACACCCATGTAATAAAAACATTAAAAATTACAAAAACACTCTCTACCCATTAAATACCGGCAGTTGGCCACCACCACCGCAGGGTGGTTGAAGTCGCCGTATTAGCGCATGACCTGCTATATCTGGCCAGTCGTGCGTCGAGATGGCCTTTTCCGTAGATCTAACTGGAAAATGTCAGATCTACGGCTAGATCTGATCGCGTTTGGTTATGAATGACGGTCAAAGATATGGCCGTCGTTGACGACTAGCTACCAGATCTTTGGTCGTAGATCTGACCTTTTCTGGGAAAAAGTTATATCGACGCACTACCGACTAGATCCAGCCAGTAGTGCACCATTATACCAGATTCCGGCCACCTTCTGGCAGTGGTGGCTGGAATCTTTCAAACGTGGGTGAGTGGGGGTGTTGTTGTCAATTTCTAAACTTTTTTTAGGGGGTATTTAGTTAAATTAACAAACCTAAGGGTTTAAAACGAATAAAATATAATAAGATTTTCATAATAGGGAAACAAATGTGTATTTTCAGAATTATAAGAATAGGATAATGTAAAAATATTAAAACAAACGAAGCCGATTCGTTGTCCAAGAATAAACATCTGGGTTTTCTATTTCACTAAAGACCCTTTTGATAGAAACAAAATCAATGAATACGTACATGTTCTTCCTCTTCTTCCACCTCTTGGCTAGACTTTTTGTCGGCGTCGTCGACTTTAACTACATTCATTGGTGGGCTTAGTATCTTGTGGGTGCTTTGCGTCTCCTCCTCCTCTACCGGCGCAGTATTCTCTCTGCTCTTTTCAGTCGTCGAAACTTGTACCATTGCAACCTCTTCTCCGCCATTTTTGGAAGACCCACCGGTGGCTACTATTTCAAGAGTGGCTGGGTTTTGTGGATTTCTTGGTTAATCTCCGATATTGCACCAACGAGGGAATGGGGAAAGGGAAGAGGGAACCTTGAGAAAGGGAGTGATGGACAGAGAAAAAGAGAAGAAATGGCATTGAAAGAGAGTGTAGTGTTTCAGGCGTAAAGAATAAAGCAAAATTGGAGAGTCCCGTGGTTTTTGGGTATTCATAAACCAAACAATTTAAATTTTAAAAACCAAATATTGGTTATTTTTGTATCCCTAAACTTCTAATTCTATAACATTTAAGCCATTTGTGTTGTTTTAGTTGAAATTAATTAGGCCACGTCAGGAATTCCACTGAAGGAAAAATCAATGGTAGAGCATTTTGAGTAGTATTTTTGAAAAAGTTGAGTTGGGTTGTTGTTATGAGAATATAATTTAAAAATTAACAAAAATACCTCCTATATTTGTTAATTTATCTAAGCAGTCCTTATAATAAAATATTAAAAATTAACAAAAACACCCTCACCTACCCATTAAATGCTGGCAGTCGGCTACCAATGCTGGAAGGTGGCTGGAAATCGTCGGATCGATGCATGACTGGTTGGATATGGTCAGTCATGCACCGATCTAGCATTTTCCAACTAGATCGACTATGAATTTGGTCGAAAAAAGTCAGATTGCCTCACGACAGCCACATCCATCTTGCCGTGCGTAATTTCGATAGATTCTAGCCACCTTCCGATGGTGGTGGTCGGCTATCAAGAATATGTGATTGGGTAGATGGGGGTGTTTTTATTAATTTATAAACTTTTATTATTATGGGTATTTAGTTAAATTAATAAATATAAGTTATTAAAAAATTTAAATATTTTAAATTGAATAGAATGAGATTGAATTTTGAGAATATTAAAATAAATTTTTGATAAGATTTGGTAGGATATGATGGGAATAGGGAAACAAACACACCCAAAAATATTTTCACGTCATTTTTCTCAATTGCAAACTTGAAATTGTCACGATTTTATTCTGAAAAAAAAAAAAAAAAAAATCAAAATCTCACGGCGGGCTTGTCGGATATTTTCTCTTTCAGCGCGCTTGGAAGCAAAGGTACGTGGGCTGTTGAATTGATTTGCTTATTGATAGGTAGAGCGATGGGGTAGGGTTTTTCTCTGTGTCACTATAAATGGGAGACGTTGAACAATTTTTTTCTTTCTTTTTTGGTTCAGAAGTTAGTTATCAATCATTTCGAGATAATTGAGTGTGTTGATGTTCTTAACTGTTTTTATTCGTTCTTGTAGCGATACTTGCGGTTGACATTATTTGCGAGTAAAATTTGAGGCATTAATGTGGCTCAGATAGTGGTAGTAAAGTCTTTATTATTCGTCTGTTGAACAAATTTTATGTTTCAAATTTATTGTTCATCTCTTGATGTTAATAATTTGGAAGGAGATTGAGTGCCTTTTTAATGGCTTTTCTAAGGTTTTTTTTTTTTTTTTTTTCTCTTCATTGGTAATTGTGTAGTTGGGTTACTTCAGTTGAGCTGGAAGGCTACTTTTGGTTGCCACTGGCCATATCAGTAATATTAAGGTGTTAATATGGTTGAGAGAGTGGCAGAGTCTTTTGTTTGGGAGGAAGAATATGATGGGCAGCTAAGTCCTTGTATAACTAGTGTGAAAAGGAAAGTTAGATCAAAGAAATGGCAGTTTTTGGATTGGGGATCAAAACCATTGATTGAATTTCTTCAATCAATTGGTAAAGATACTTGTGAAAAAATCTCTCAGTTTGACGTTACTGACATCGTAAGTAAATATGTTAAGGAGAATAACCTCTTTGACCCACGAAGGAAGAAAAGGATTCTTTGTGATGAGAAGCTTCGTTGTCTTTTTGGAAGAAAATCAATCAGCCGGAATAAAATTTATGATATGCTGGAGGCACATTATGCTGAAAACCATGACGAATCAGATGATGGGATTTTAGATAGTTCAGAGGACGAGAATGAGAAACAAAAAACAAGAAAAACTCCTAAGAAGAAAAAACATGTGGAAACTCCCAAAAGCTGTTTCGCTGCTATAATTCCAGATAATATAAAGCTTGTATACCTGAAGAGGAGTTTGGTTCAAGATCTTTTGAAGGATCTGGAAACTTGTAAACACAAAATAGTTGGAAGTTTCATAAGGATCAAATCAGACCCAAATGACTACCTTCAGAAAAACTCTCATTGGCTTCTGCAAGTTACAGGTAATTTGCAGAAGCACTCATCAGTAATAGTTTGTTTGAAATTACTCTTTTTCTGGGTTTTATTGTTGTCTGCTATATCAAAAGTGTGTATCTGATATGTTTATTACTATCCTATCCATTTTTGTTTATTCTGACAGATATGATGCTTCCCTTGTCAATTTTCTAGGTCTGCGAGAGGTGTCTAGAACTGATAATACAAGTACAGAAATTCTTCTCCAGGCATCAAATTATATAAAAGATATTCATATTTCCACACTTTCCAATGAGAACTTCTCTGAGGTAATCAGCACATATGGTACTGTAGCTACTTTACACTAAGTTTAATATAATCAGCATGATGCTGAGCCAAAATGTTGTGTCAGTCAACAGTTTCTTTATGGATTTTTTGACTTGATTCATTTTACTGTTGGATGAGTATTATGCAATTTCTTTGTTTACCTTTAAAAAATTCTAGGCTAAAGGACATGTCTAAGGTTCTTGAGTATTACTTGACAAATAAAGATTAAGAAACATATATGTATCAACATTCTCTTCAACTACCATGTCCTGCTATATTATTTCATCTTCAAAGTCTCTTGAAGATAAGTCTGTAATCTCATCTGCAAAACTACCTACTGAATGCTTATCAGCTCTTCATAACAAGTCAATTCAAAGCATGATGAACAGTACCCCTTGATCAAGGAGGTAGAAGCCTTATCCTTTGGTTGAAGACAGTCCAAATCTGTGTGTAGGTTGTGTAGGGATTTGGAACTTACGTCCAACCTCAGATATAGAACTTACTTCTTATTGTTTATCTTTTTTAAATTTTAACGGGCTTACTGGAAATAATGACTATTCTTGATCATTAAACTCGGCTACTTGATGATTCAGCTTTAGTTT
This sequence comes from Pistacia vera, assembly GCF_008641045.1. NCBI lineage: Eukaryota > Viridiplantae > Streptophyta > Magnoliopsida > Sapindales > Anacardiaceae > Pistacia > Pistacia vera. The sequence goes on along the minus strand of NW_022195230.1, from coordinate 123,474 downwards.
CATTCCATGGTCTTATTTTCATATTTAAATCTAAAATCAGTTTAGGATTTTCTGTTATCCTTAAAAATAGGCGTATATGTACCAATTAGAAGTTAGAGTTTGTTCAGGTTGCTGTATAAGTTGTGGGTTGAAGATCTCATGCCATTGTGAATACAGGCTATCTTGCTTGGAAAATATATACTTGTATAGTAGTGTAACTTTGCCCTAGGCCTTTGGTTGAAGAGATGGCATTGGTTGTCATGGATCCAAGTCTGACAAATCAATAAATAAAGAAAATAGAATGTGTGATTATCAAACTGTTAATATATCTTTCCATCTTTCTCAGCTTATTGTCTTTGGTGCAGGAAGAATGTGAAGACCTGCGCCAGAGAGTGAAAGATGGTTTGCTCAAGAGGCCAACTGTTGTAAGTTTCGTTACTTTTTTGTTTTCATAGCCATTTAATAAAGGTTTCCTCTCTAGCTCTCTTAATTGTTGTACTTCTTACTGCCAGCAATTATTGGTGGGCTGCTGGTTAATCGTTTTGTAACAATTTCACTTCATCAATAAGTTTTTTCATGTTTCTTATCAAAAAATGAATAATAACCAATTTAAAATTACATCAACCATTGAAGTGTAATATTATGCTTATGTGTTACTTTTGAGGTGAATGCTTAATGTGAACTAAATACTTATCAAACCATGTGGAAACTTTACCGATAAATAGTATCATCCCATCTCCACTTGAATGTAATTTTGATACTGCCTACACTTTTACATTTTTCTAATTAGATATTGATTTGTGCTTTGTCTTTTGTTCCATGACTTGTCAAATTTGTTAGTTTGAGTTTTTACTTCTTGTTACATTCACAATTTTTTTTCCTTACCCTAGTAGATAACAGTGGTGTAGCTGGTATCTGTATACATGTACTTAAAACAGAAACATTGTTTCTAATTTTTTTTTTTTTTTCTAGAATCTCAGTTGTGTTATAACCTTATTCCATCAATATATTATATGTATTCCTATCTTTCAGACTTTGACAAAATTTTGCTACTTTTGAATGAAATTCTGAAATAGAATTACCTTAAACATATGATTATTAATATCATTGAGACATATATTTTATTTATTTATTTTCAAGTTGTTATACTTGGAGGTTCATTCTTATAATTTATGAGTTCAGCTGTCAATTATGTATCAACAATATCTATGTTATATTTATATTTGGAGTTTTATATAAGTTCTATATTTCTTTGAAAATAATCAACTGAGCAATGGACACTTCTTTTTTCTTTTTCTTTCTTTTTTAGAAGAGGTATACATTTTGCATGACTGAAACCTTATTGAAATGTTCTCATGACATTAGTAACTTTTCAGATTGCAGGTATTATAATATTGATATATTAGAGTTTTAACTAATGCTCAATTACTTGCTTGCATTCATTTCCACTGATAGAAACCATTTTTAAATGTAGTGCTGTTTGTCATCCTAGAAGTATTTTTCCAATGAGAGATGAGAAATCAGTTAAGGGCATGTTTTTTTTTATGTACATGTTATTTGAGTTTTTCTTCTTTTCTCATTCTTGATTAACTGTTCGTTACCGTAATTGATTTCCTCTGATAATTTCCCTTGATTAATGTGTTTTTTTTTTTAATTATTTGCCAGGTGGAGCTTGAAAAAAAAGCTAGAATTTTGCATGAGGATATAACAAAGCATGTATGTACTTTGGTTAAACAAAAAAAAAAAAAAGCTATTAATAAGTGATGGATTGTACTTTTCCTTGTTCCCATTCTCGTTATGTATGTTCTTTACATTTTATGTCTTACCAATATTATGCTTCTCTTTCATGTGTATGAGAGGTATATATAAATGGAGGACTGAGGTTTATAAATTATCAAAACAAGCATGTACTGAAAATTATCATAATATTTTATGTATTATTGCATATTACATTATAGTTTTCCAATTCTATGTTGAACTGCAACTATGAGCCAAAATTGAATTATTGGTAATAGTCTTTCCTTTGATGGAATTGACAGTTGAATTTTACTTATTGTTGCCTTTTCTATTTTGTATTGGATTTATTTCAGTGGCTTGCGGGAGAATTTGCTTTGCTGCAAAAACTCATTGATCGAGCCAATGAAAAGGGATGGCGCAGAGAATATCCTTTATTAATGTCCATAAATTATGTGCACTGCTTGTATTTGTTACAATTATGATGAGTGATGTGCTTTTATCTCAGAAAGAACAAACTATGATACAAACTTTAGCTTTTAATAATGGAAAGATGGTAAGATTAAACCCAAGGGGAACTTGAACTACCTTGCTTTTGGTAACTGAATCCTTAACTTGTGAGCCTTTACACTATTTGAGTACCTGGAGAGAAGACAGCTGCTTCAGACTCCTGCTGAACAGTCACGGCTTTTGCATGAAGTTCCAGAAGTTATTGCAGATGAAATAGAACAGGTAGTTAGCGCACAGGATTACCCAGATAGTATGAAACAAGGAAATGATGATTCTCTAGTACCCCTTGTCAGGGGAGCTTCAGATGTTCCTATTGGTGAGATTGCAGCAAATGGCACTTTTACATCTTTGACATCTCTTGGTACAGAGCCTGCAGGTGTGTCTTTAACATGATTTCATTTCTTTCCATGAGGATGCCTTCCAAAGTTGAAGTTTCTTAATCTATGTATGTGTATATACTCATACATGCCTGTCCATGTCTGTGTCGATGTTTATGTTTTCATGTGCTACTTGATGCATATATGGTGCTGTTTATTTGGTTAATGAGTTAGTTCATGCATTTATGGTGCCTGCTTGATCTATTTTTCCTTTGGTCTGCCCTAGCTCTTTTAGTGCTCTCACTTTAATGGCTTATGGGCTGGGAGTTCTTTGGGATGGTGAATATGGCCTGCTGGTTATGCCACTGTTGATGCATGTTCATTAGGTCTTAGTGTCATCATTTTGCTGATTAAATACGAAGTATTACACCTGACTGAAAGTTGGAGGCGCAAATGTTTGATTTCGTAATGTTCTTTGTTCTTGTTTTTTATAGCATTAAATGGTTCCACTTACCATAGCCAAAAAGTTGGTAATATGGTGTACTACAACAAGTGAGTAATGTGGTTGATTTCCATGGTCCGAGAGAAATTCATGAAATTGGTGGTGTAATATACTCAATTGATTCTAGATAATAATTCATAGAAGTGTCACAGCTGTAAAACATCAGCTTTCTTTCCAGAGATCGTTTTGCTTGTACTTATATATGTTGATTGGTTTTTCTACAGAGATACAAGTTGCTGTGCCGGAGTCAAATCAGCGGACAAAAAAAGGTAAGTGGTCATCATTTTCGTAATTTAAAGCTCATTTTGGATCTGATCGAAGAAGATGAAGGGGAGGGAGATCATCAAATTGCTTAAAAATGTGCTTTGATCTTATAAAACTTGTTGAACTCCCCTTGCTTTTGTTCTTTCTGTGATCAAAATGATTTCTTCTTTTCTTTTGCATTCATTGCTTGGTGTTTTGAATGTCCTTTTTAATATACAATACTAATATAATGTCAATAGTACTACAGTTAATTGGAATCTGAATTTGTTGCAGAAAACCAGCTTGACGTTTCACTTCAAAAACAGCAAAATCTATCAATAGAGACGGTGAAAATAGATGAAAATAAGATTGGTGAGAGGATGATGGTGAAGCAGGTTATTGACTTGAGTGACAATGATTGTGATGAAGATGATGATCGGAGTGTTGTTGGAAATGAGATTTCTGATACAGGATTAGAACGACTGGAATGGCATTATGTTGATCCCTGTGGTGAAATACAAGGTCCATTCTCAATTACTTCACTAAAACGTTGGAGCGATGCTGATTATTTTCCTCCAGGTTTTATGGTTTGGAAGGCCGGTGAGAGCCAAGAGAATACTGTATTATTAAGTGACATTCTTCAATGGGTGTTTCCCTAATTCTTGTGTAAAACTCGGATTTTTGTTTCTCTAATACTACTTTCTTTTTTTAACCGTAACCATGACTTTGGAGGGTGTAAAAGTGTTATATACATACATATATGGACAAATATGATATTAACCAGATAGATTCCATGTTATTATTGGTTGTCAAGAAAAAGATAAAAAAAAAAAAGAATATTATGTGTTTTCAAAAACAGAAATGGTGAGTGTAAGTCTTAAGTCAACATGTAAAAAATCTATGGTCTTTAAGCTTATCTTTTTTCAACATTATTAACTAAACAGAGAAAATATAATAAAATTGCTTCCAAATTCAAACTAGAGAGTAAAACGTCATATTTATTTATTTTTATGTAGTAATAAAACGACAAAAATAATTATTAAAAAAAAAAAGCGAAATTGACAGAAAAATTACGGAGAGAGATAGAGAGGAGAGGCGCAGCAGACAAAGAGGAGGAGTGGAGGACGGGTTGAGGATTTGGTTTGAGCAGGAGAAAGTAAAGAAAACGAAAGTGGCTTCTTTCTCTATGTCTCCCATAATTACTTTTGTGTCTTAGTTTACACGCACACTCAGTCAAATGATTAGATAGACTTTGTGATCTCATCTCTTCCTCTTTTTTAGGGTTTCATTTCCAAAAACCCCATTATTCTTTTCATTTCAATTCTATAGCTACCAACCTTTACGAGAATGCTTCTTTTATTTTATATGTTTAATCAAATTCAATTTTGAATTCAATTCAATTTATTTGTAAGAGATGGAGAACGGCCATGGTGGAAATTTTGTTGATAAGTTGTCGGGATTAGCACTCAATGATCCTAATAATAATACCAGTAACCACCACCACAACAACAACAACGACAGTTTATTTCAGGTTATGAAAGCCGTGGAAGATGCTGAGGCTACCATCAAACAACAGGTACTTTCTTTATTTTCTCAAAATTTTCATTGAAAATGTTTTATAATCTTGCAATTAATTCTAGTTGTATAAACTATGTCTGCAAAGATTCATTTTTATGATCCATCGAGTTCTTTCGGTAAAATGTTAATTTATTCTCAAAAAGAAGGATTTGAAAGATTATAACATGTCGGTATATACTTCACAGGTAGAAGAGAACACCCAATTGAGGACTGAACTTCACAGGAAAATTCAGGAACTTGAAAAATATGTGAGTTTTCCATTGGTCACTGCTTATGATCAGATAGAAACTAACTGTTTTCATCTACTAATTGGTTATAGGCTGCATTATTTGCTTTTTGCCTTACATGTTTCAATCTGTTTTATTGACATATCCATATCATATTTTCACAGAAATTAGAGGAAACAGTGGCTCAAAGATCTCATGGTGATCCGTGGAAAGAGAATCTTCATGGACCCTATGAATTTCGCCAATCAGTTCCCTCAGGAAGTAGCCAAGTAGATAGAATTAAAAGCATTTCCAACACTCCTGCAGTTGATCCATTGGGTATTCTGGTTCTTCATCATGATCTGAAACCTAATGTTGATGGTGCTGCGTTGCAAAGCCATTCAGAAAGCAAATCTGTCAGCCACAAGAACAATGGATCACTAAAAGTTCATTCTGGTAGACAAGTACATTCAGATATTGTGGGTCCCTCTCAGTTATCTTCACCTTCTACAGCATCCTTTTCTCCTACCGGGTATCTTATATCAAAATGAGTCTTATAATCTTCTGAAGCAATGTTATTGAATGATATGTAGAGTTTTAGCAACGTTTTATGTTTCTATTAGGTACCAAATAGATGGAGAATACGATCAACGATTTAATTTGTCTGGACAGGGGCTGATGCCAATGGCTGAAGTAAATAATTCTAGCAGTCTTTGGAAGCAGGTATTTTCATATGGTTATAGAAGATGAGTTTTTTCCTTTTTAAGCTTTAACTTCTATTGACAAAATAATATATCCGTCTAGGACATTGTTCTCAAGGTTCGGGAGCAAGAAGAAGAGATTATGCAGTTACGGAGACATCTTGCTGAATTTTCTATCAAGGTAAAATGTGTATATGTATTCTGCCTGGATCAACGTATCTTCGCTTCTATTTTTTGTACTCTATGTTCAATGTATTATTCTATTTGACATGGCTAACAAATATATGTTGATAGGAAGCACAAATTCGCAATGAAAAATATGTTTTGGAGAAGCGCATAGCTTATATGCGTCTGGTAAGCGGGCCCTTTTTCCAGTCACTGTTAATGCATGAACAATGCCCTCATTCAGCCTTCTCTTTCTTCTCTCTCTCTCTCTGTTTATCACTCTTGTCCAGGATAGTTATTAGGCTTCTGTGTCTCTTGCTATCAGGCCTTTGATCAGCAGCAGCAAGACCTTGTTGATGCTGCATCAAAAGCTCTTTCTTATAGGCAAGACATTATCGAGGAAAATATACATCTCACGTATCAACTACAGGTGTGTGTTCTCTCTGATTTAGTTTTTTATCCCTTGTATATCATGCTGATTGATTTCATTTGTTTGCAAATAGCAATTTTGCTAGAGAACTTTGACTTAATCATGCCTTGAATGTGTTAATTGTTTTCCATAAATATTGCTAGAAATTGGTCTGTGTTCAATTTAGTTAAATTAGCTTCCTTTGCTTTAATTTAAATGAATTCATGTCTCTTCTTGTATTCACTTGCTCTAAAACTCTGTTGTAGGCAGGGACGGACCCACATTAGTGCCAGTGGGGATTGCTGACCCCACTGAGCCCAACGTGGCCTTTGAAAGCCTACATATATAAAAACATTTTTTATAACTCAGTATACCCTACTTTGAACCCCACAAACCATCATAATATGAAAGTTTTTTTCTATAAAATAGCTTTAATCCAAGCAAAATTTGCCAATAAATATCAGTTAAAAAACGTAGATATTATATCTCTCTTTTTGTTTTCTTGTTTTATACATTTATGCTTTAAGATTGGAAAAAAAAAATTAAAAAAAAAATGGAATCTTAGCATATGCATTTGTAACTTATAATAATTGTACTATTCAAACTATTATTAAATCATAATAAAAAACCTGAAAATAATACCATAATGAAATTATGAAATATTATTTTTTTAAATTAAAAATGCATTAGGGATTTTGTTAATAAGAGAAAAATTTTAAGTAATAATTAATATTTATGTTTTAATTTTTTAATATTATACATAGTTGCCCCCACTCAGGTAATTGTGTAGGTCCGTCACTGGTTGTAGGTGAAAATTTAAAAATTAATTCAGGCAGATAGACTCTATTTTTCAAGTTTTGCAAGACAATCATTTTTAAAGATGGTAAAATCAATTAATTTATCTTGTGTAATGTTAATAAAGCTTAGGGGTACTTATTAAAAATATCATGTTGGAAATTCTTAATTTACTTTCTTTGAAAGTTTTTATGTACAGTAGAGCTTAATTGAATATTAAGGTTCACTATTTTGTTTGTTCAGGCTGCACAACAAGAGAGATCAACTTTTGTCCAGTCTTTGCTGCCTCTCCTTGCAGAGTATTCTCTGCAGCCGCCTGCCCTTGATGCCCAATCCATTGTTAGCAATGTCAAGGTCAGTCTTAAAGGGTTTTAAGTTTTTATAGTGGAGCACTAATGCTGTCACCCTCTAGCATTTTGTTAAGGAAGATATTATGTAATTACCAGATAGAAGAAATTGACTCTATATATTTGATCTATCTATTTTATATGTTCTAGCATCAGAGTACGGTATCCCAAATCACTTGTACTTCGTAGGCTTATTTTTTTCCTCGTTAGCAATAATCTTGTATTGGTGGACAATGGTTAGTTGTGGATTATATTGATTCAGAATTATTAAAGCATTTGTGAGGTTTTTTTTCTTTTTCTTTTTTCTGTTCCACCTAAAGGAAAGACCAGATGCATGAGGTAATTAATGGTTAGTTGTGGATAATATTGTTTCAGAATTATGAAAGCATTTGTGAGGTGTTCTTGCTCTTTCTTTCTTTCTTTTTTTTGTTTCCACCTGAAGGAAAGTCCAGATGCCTGTTGGTAATTATTAGAAGTTCTGTTCAAAGTTCATTCTGTAATGGCACTAGCAGCATATATGATTCAATTGGTGAAAATTTGTCATAGTTTGATAGCCATATGTGTGAAGTGGGCCATGCATTAGATGAGCTGTAGCATATCTAAAGCTTCTTCTTTCCAATTATGCACATGCATGATATTTNTTGGTGGACAATGGTTAGTTGTGGATTATATTGATTCAGAATTATTAAAGCATTTGTGAGGTTTTTTTTCTTTTTCTTTTTTCTGTTCCACCTAAAGGAAAGACCAGATGCATGAGGTAATTAATGGTTAGTTGTGGATAATATTGTTTCAGAATTATGAAAGCATTTGTGAGGTGTTCTTGCTCTTTCTTTCTTTCTTTTTTTTGTTTCCACCTGAAGGAAAGTCCAGATGCCTGTTGGTAATTATTAGAAGTTCTGTTCAAAGTTCATTCTGTAATGGCACTAGCAGCATATATGATTCAATTGGTGAAAATTTGTCATAGTTTGATAGCCATATGTGTGAAGTGGGCCATGCATTAGATGATCTGTAGCATATCTAAAGCTTCTTCTTTCCAATTATGCACATGCATGATATTTAATTGTTTGGGACTTTCTTCTTTTGCAGGTTCTGTTTAAACATTTACAGGAAAAGCTCCTTCTTACTGAGGTATGTATGCAGATATGAGGTTGTCAATAACTTGTCATGTCTGGTTTTGATCTTGGTGGTCTGGGTCATGATAGTGTGATATATCATGCAGCATTACTTTTTGTTTCCACCATGAATGGATTGTGTTGATTATGTTCTTTCCCTGGTCCCAGTCAAAGCTTAAGGAGTCACAGTATCAATTAGCACCTTGGCGTACGGATTTGACTCAGTCCAATGTTGCTCCACAGTCGCCATCTCATTCCACTGGTGCAGCATTGGTTACTGCAGTATGCTCATAATTCTTCTTCGAGTTACTTGCTTCTGTGACATAATGATTTTCTTTAATTCCTATCTTTCTCTGTCAGAACAAAAATGGACTTGAATTGGTTCCACAGCCAACATATTCGCAGGGAATGGTACCAACTACTGCTGATGCTCCAGCAGCTGCAGATTGGGATTTGATGGGTCAGAATCAGGGTGGTTTGGGTGGTATCATTGGAAAAACTGTGGATGATGAGAGGTATTCACCTCTTGCAAGCAGGTGAGCTGGTCAAAAGGAGACTGCTACTGTGAACTGAATGTACAAATTACAACCATCTGCATTTGTTGGTGGGTTCTGTTTTCATTGGATTCTATGTTGATTGGTCATGAATGAATGATTGGTTGTCCAGAGATGCATGTTAACTCGAGGATTGCTGAACCTTTCATACTGGTATCTACTTCCATATGGTAACAGGAAATGACACTTTCTAGTTTGCCTGCAAAGTAACCGCTAGACCTTTTCAGTTGCAGTTTCTATTCCTGGAGTATATTCTTCCCTTATGTGGCTAAAAAAAAAAAGGAAGAAGATCAATTTGGTCTTATTCACAGTATCAAAATGAAGGTGCTAGAATTTCAGAGGATAAGCTAACTATACATTTATTATAAAGGACAGCTTTTAGTTCATTCTCTGTTTAAGAAACATTAGAACTGTTTTTGGTCATTTCACTTATTGAAGCTTTTGTTTCACCTGATCTTGTGTATTCTATGCTTGAGATTCTGCTTTCTGTCACTTCATGCATTTTGTTATTATGGATATTTTTTCAGGTAGATGCTTTTGTGCCTTTCTTGTGTGTTGGGAGATTCCCCCTAAACTTTGAAGGAAAAAGTGGCCAATTTCTAGGAGATAGCTAGATTTCTTCTTTGAAAACTTAATTTCTTAACTTTTCTTAAGTTCTTTGTAGTGGTTCCTTCTTGGGCACTAGAAGAAGGGACCCTGAAGGTTTAATTATATAAATTGCCAGATTTAGATGGGAAAAAATTCATTTAAACAATTACGTGACAATAGAAACATCTTCAAGCCAGAATGAGGTTGAATTGATTTTTGCCAGAGAACTGTTCTCAGTTAAAAAGAACGTGATTGTTATAGAGAACAGCCTTGATACAGGCTAGCTTAATCTCATTGGCACAATATTGGAAGAATGGAAGAAGAGTGAGAAAAATATTGAGGGAGAATCGGTAGTTTGATACCCAGAGCTGAAATGTTTAGGTTCACTGCAATTTAGACAGCTAAGGCTGCTTGTAGACCTTGGATGGTCGGTTCTCTTGTCCAGATTTTAGTTAATTCCGGATGCTTGGACTAGAGAATCTTACTGTATATATATAGCCCATTGATTTTGCTGTGCCTTAAGTCAATCGTTTTCTGTGAACCTTGTGGTTGATTGTTTCAATTCTTTAAATTTGTATTTCAAAATTGTGAGCAAAATTTTGGAGGTTGAACATTCTGTTAGCTTGGCTTCTGCTTTTGAGCACAGATTGCTCAGAGCTTAAGCTCTGTGGTGTTCTACCACTCTGTAAAGTTGATTTTTTAATGCTGCAAGTTGAATTATGTCTTGCATGGTTCCTTTTTTTTGGGGTGATATTTGCTTTTCTGTTTCTTTAATAAGCTAAAGTTTCCTTTTGTTTGACTTGTCTTATATAAATTTATCTCCAATGAATAACTACAGTGTTACGAACAGATTATTAATGGCATTTAAGAATTGCTCGTTATCAGTAGTATGCTTAAAATTTCTGTCCTCACGAAGTGACTTTTTTTAATATCAGGATCTCTGCTTCCCAAGATATACGTATGACGTTTACCAGCACTCAGGTTGATGCACGTGTTGCACATGTTCCACCTCTCTCACGTGTCGCACAATATGGTGAAGAAACTGCCAATAAACAAGTTAAATTTCAGGACCCTGTCAGCAATAATGAGTTGGATGATCAGGATGGAGAGGAACACCAGAATGAGAGAGATCAACCATCCAATTGGACTGCAGGAAACTCTCCTTACACGACAATGGTTGATGATCCTAATTCTGCTTATCATTACCTACCACCTGTTCTTGAAGAACCTGCTTCATCTTTTTCTGAGGGTAAAGACCTTTTGTACTTAAAAGCTTAGTTGTTGTATAAGCACCAATATTTGATATCTAAAATTTTAAAAATTGTGATATGCAGCAGCAGATGATGATCCATTGCCAGCTATAGAGGCCCTCCAAATTTCAGGCGAAGCTTTTCCTGGACGACAACTCCAGGCATGTGGATACTCTATTAATGGAACAACCAGTTGTAATTTTGAGGTCTGTTGCTTGATTCTTTCACCTTATGTTTCTTGTCGATTGGTGCTTTTGGCTATGTACACTTCCTGGACAGAAATGCCTTTATGAAGTTATTTTTTGATTGGATGTATGTAAAAGTTTATAATGCTTGATCTTGCACCATTTATTACATTGGCAGTGGGTGCGCCATTTGGAAGATGGATCTGTTAATTATATCGAAGGTACAGTTTTCCTTGTTCTCTTTAATATTGTCTATTCATGTGGTAGTTCCTGCCTTACATCAGAATCTGGATCTTAAGCAGTTTCTGGTTACAGGGGCAAAGCAGCCAAACTATCTTGTTACAGCTGATGATGTTGATTCATATCTTGCTATTGAAGTGCAGCCTCTTGATGAGAGGAAGCGCAAGGTATAAAATTTTCGCTGCAATATGATTAATTCATTATACTTAGCAATCGATTAGCATGTTGTGTGCATGCTTCTGGTCATTGTAACTTGACCATTTAGTTTTTGTCTGTTTTGAGTTTGGATTGGTATTGATGGTCACAACATCCTATCTAGCCTATGATATGAAGGTTGCTCCCATAAACTTGAACCAAGTTTGTCTGTGTAGCTAAAATAGAGTGCATAAAACTATTTACTTCTTTTAAGTGATTCATGTTGAGGTTACAGTTTGTTGCCTGGTTTTTAAATAACTTGCCTTCTTGTGATTCTAGGGAGAGCTTGTAAAGGTCTTTGCTAATGAGCACAGAAAAATCACATGTGGTAAGTCATTATTCTGTCATTTCGACCTGTCTCGAGTGTAATGTTTTTCTTTGTTTCCATGCTTATGATTGAAAATTGAGGCGTTTTCAAATTCGTTACAGAAACTACAAAAGCAGAGTCAATAGAAAAGTACTGCTTATACATCAGTTGTAATTTTTATTATTTATTACTTTTTTTAATGAGCAAAGAATGTTAAATATATATCATATACTTCCATTATCTCTATAGGAGCTAAGTCATTATGTATATTAACCAACTCTTTTCTCCTCCACCCCAACAGCCCCAAGATTTGTGGTCATTGTTGATCTCGGTTCAAGTTTCCTAATTGTAATTCTTATTCATAAACTATTTGTGAATAAAATTGTTGATAGCATTTGCATTTTAAATTTCTTCATTAGTTGAGTTTGCATCAATCCATGAGAAACCAAATCCTAGCATTGGTGTTGGACAAAAAATTCATTAAATTAGAGGCAGGTTGTATCTCTCTATATTTCCTAAAATGGAAAATTCGACACTTACCCTATTTTGCATTTTTTTTTTTTTAAATATTCTCTCTGTTGACTGGATTAAGTTTTTGTTTCTTTTTTGCCCTTGTATGTAATTTTTTTCCCTTTTATGTTCACAGATCCTGATATGCAGAACCACATAGAGAAGACTCTTTATAGTGGTCATGTGTCATATAAAGTTTCCTTGTCGGTATGACTCATATAAAAATAGGAAAAACTCATTTTATTTTTCTGTATTTCTTTTTTGCTTTCAAGCTCTTACCAGAAAGAGTCTTAATTTCTTTTCTTTTGTCTTCATCTATGAGGCATGGCTAATGGTTTTTATATGCTTTTTGTTGTTACAGACTGGATATCTTGATATATGGGAACCGGCTACTTTGGCCATTAAGAGAGAGGGTTACAGTATCAAATGCAGTGGACCCAGTGGTACTGTAATCACTGAAAAGTTCTCACTAACCACAAATGTAAGACTTTGTACTCAAATCTTATATGATGCTCTATATTAAGAGCAAAAGTCTCATACTATTCAATTTTTCCATCTTAAGAGCAAAATTCTGAACTAATGACATAACACATATGGAATACTAATATCGTGCGACAAATGTTATGATAGAAAATACATATGTGGATGGATACATCCATGCATTGGTTACATATGTTTATTATACTATAAACACAAGATTCCTTTGTTTCTTATGAAGCAAAATAAATGTCAATAAATTAACATTTGATTTAATGTTTTGAAACTCCGTGTCTAGCTTAGAAGGCTTTGATCAAGTAGGCATATTAAATTTTTATTGAAATTTTATTTCTGCAAGTATTTTCTAAATGAATTCGATTTGTATTATTTAGTAGATATTTTAATAATTGAGAAATATTGAAATCTAAATATTTGATCGTAATTTAAATTGATGAATCTTTCTTTTTGGGGAGGCAGGAAAGAACCAATAATCTCATCCATTTTTCCCAATTGCACTGAAGTTATGGAATAAACTTTTTAGTATCATTAATTCATCTTTACTATATCCAGTTTCTTTGCTTCTCTGCTTGTTTAAAATCCTGTGCTTTTGGGGAAGCAGGAAAGCTTCTGTGTTGTGCAACTATGGGGTTTCATAAATGCTTTGGGTCATATGGGTGGAAAGAAATATTAGAGTTTTTGAAGATACAAAAGAATAATGATTTTTGGTGGGATAAAACACATTTTTTAACATCCCATTGGGCGTCAGTTTCTAAGTGAATTTAATGATATACTCAACTCTTTTTCCTTGAGGAAATGGAGAGACAGCTGTCAATTGATTTTTTTTTTTTTTTTCTTTTTTCTTAAATAAGTTGTATGGTACTTTTTTCACAGGGATGATCCTGTGGTTCACCTTTTCTTCTAGATGTACAAATGTTTATAGTATGTTCTGCTTCTTATTTAAATAAAAATAATAAATTAAAAATTAGTGGACTAAGTGATCTGCAGTCACTGATCATCCTTATGTATGCATGTGCATGTGCTGGTTCTGATAAAATCAATTTCCTAGACTTAGGAAAATCAATTTTTTTTTGCTAACTTTGTAAATTCATGATAATGGCATACTTAGGTTTCTACTAAGCTTTTTTTACTCCTTGTAGGTAGCAATTTCTATGCAAAGTGCTGTAGAATTTGTGATAACTGGTTCTGGTAATGATGGGCAAGTCTTACGAGCAGATAGCAGCTCAACAGATGTTAGTTGGTAAGTATCAAGTTCTCCCTGTAATTCCACAAAAAGAGTGGGAGAGTGGAGCCTAACTCTTGCCTGTTCAAACTGATGATTACAATCTTGGAGACTTTTCTCAAGGAAGAAAAGTTCAAGCTTACACAATATGACCCAGTGTTTGAGAGTGGGAGAGTGGAGCCTAACCTTTGTGTGTTCAAATTGATTTAGATAAAATATACAGTCTACTTTGTGGTAGACAAGGGAATGCCAAGATCTATCTTTTATCATACATCCTCGACCATATAGTTTTCAAAATTTTTTAGATTTCTACCATCAAGTGGACTCACAGAATAGCCATAACTGTACTGAGGATCTGGTGGCTTGTCAAAGCTTTCTGTAGTGTTTAACCAAAGTCAGCAACTGGCTAGTGCTTTATAGATTTTTGTTTTGGACCCTTCACTTTGTAACTTGGTATTTCTGTTTTCGTGCAGTTCAAGGGATACAATTGTGCTTACGTTGAGATTGTTTATCAGGAGGGTAAGATCTTTCACTTCTAAAGCTTTTTTTTTTTCCTCTTTGCTTAAAAAGGACATGAGACTTGTTAACTTCTGTTTATGTATATTATTGGAATCCAATAATAGATAAAATTGTTTCTCTCAAATTATGTCCTTTTGTCTGTTTGTAGAAGTGCCAATTTTGAATCTTTTCTTTGTTTGTTTGGCATCTTGTGTTCCAAGTGACTCTGTTTTTGAGTGTTCACAGTTGTGACCGTTGATTGATAACACTTTACATGCATATTTATGGCTTCATGTTTTATAGATAGAAACATGTATCTCCTTACCTGGAGTGTAATTTTGGACTTTTGTAGTACGTCATGTTTTGAACATATAATTAGGGAACCTTTAAAGTGGTGACCTGGACCAGAAGTTTAGACTTAACAAGTCTTCTTTTGAGTCAACGTCGCCCTCTTTCTTAGCATCATATTTAGATTTTAAATGTTGTCATTTGAAAAGTATTTTTATAGTGGTTGGCTATACTGTTGCAGGCTGTTGAAAGGAGGAAAGGAAAGAAAAGAGGTTTGTTCTTTCACAAGTGAAGCACATTATTTGTTTAGCTGCCCAGCTCAGCCCTAGGAAGAAGTTGTTGGATTGAGGATGTGTTATCAAATAGGTGGGGGGATTCATCATGCTGCTAAAATTTGCTGAGTGGCTTTTGTACCATAATTAACATTCATTATGGCAGGAATGAGCTTGAGTTGTAATTATTAAGTAAATGTTACAACTTTCTAATCCAATCCCGCCTATTTTTGTAGTCATTGCTTAAAATTCTGAAGTGGGATACAATGAAATTAACTGGATCTAGTGTTTGAAGCGAAGATATATCTATACAATGAATTTTGAAGTGGTTACTGTTCCATATGCAGGAGAGTTCTATATAACAGTGTTTTAATAATCAACAAAGTTTTCGGGTCCCAGTTTGATTGGCTGGTCAAACCTGGTATCAAAAAGTTTAAAATTTAGCAAATACACCCCTTAAAAACTACAGTTAAGTTTCTATATGTTTGAAATTTAACCAATACACCCCAAATACAAATCAGTGGCCTATTGGTTGGCGGCGGTGACACATCAAATGCAATTTCAATCATCCCTTGAGTCCATTCTTTAGAAAATCTACCCAAGATCTGTTCGAAATTTGTTCGATTTTGGCTAAATCTCACCACCGTCAGCATCGACAGCCCAAGCTAGATCTCACCATTGTTAGCATTGACAACCCTTCCCGTCGCCATGAAAATGCTCCCTCAACCACTGTTTTAAAAATCGGACCGGATCGGGACCTAGGGCCTTCTCCTGGTCGAGTCACTCTTTTTAACTGTTTCAAGTTTAAAATATAATAAATATACCCCTGATTAATACGCATTAGTCCTTGAGGGTTTCAAACCCAGTAAACACACCCTCTAGCTAAATGCAAATCGACAATGACCTCTTTTCCAGCGACCTTCCACCCCTAATTAGTAAATATGGGTACAGCAAAAAAAGGATACGGGAATTTTACAGGTATAATACGACAAACGGTGAAAAATACGTTTATAAAAATTCGGTCATAAAATTCAGATACGGAAAAAATACGGTACGGGTATATACGAGTTTAATACGGTGCACTGTCAATAATACGTTTTGAAAAATACGGCAATATCAATCTTAGTTTTAATACTTTTATGAACTACTTGGTTAAAATCAATATAACATTTCAAATACAAAGTATTCAATTAACCAATAACACAAATACGCAATATATAAATATAACTATATTCAAATTATAGTCTCGACTCAAACTTTAGACAATTCCTCTATCCCTCTTCCTCTCTCAAGCTATACTTTTCTCTCTGTTCGTCTGTCTCCATGATCCTTCTGCTAAGTATAATCTTCTTTCTTCTCTTACCTTACTCAGAAGCCAGAAATAACACTTCTGGAAACAACGACCAGAATGCTTATGAATTCTGCAAACCCACATCTTGCAGCCTAAAAGGCCCCCGAATCCGTTTTCCCTTTAGACTCATAAATCAATCAAATTTTTGTGGACTTGAAGGGTTTGAACTGTCATGCTCTGGGAACAAAACTCTGTTGCATCTTCCTTTCTCTGGCGATTACTATGTGCAAAAAGTTGACTATCTTCGAAACACTGTAACCATCATGGATGTGAATGAGACACCATGCTCACTGCAAAGTCTTCACTCTCCTAACTTCTCAGAGTCCAGATTCATTACCCGCATGCAACAGAACAATTACCCTGTCGTGAACTGTACTGAGTGGATTATTCCACATTTTTCTTTTGTAGCGGGACCCATCTGTGTTAGTGATGAAACAAATCTTTTTACGCAATGGATGCACATGAGTCCAGCAGCTCTCTGCCTTCATTTTGCAGCGTATATACATTTAGTGTTCTGGATGTGGTTGACCCGACTTATTTATGAGACGCTATGTGAGGGCCTTTACAACACGAAGCATCGACATTGAATGGAAGGCTATGGCTGTGAAAAATTAGGGAAATACTGTGGATTCAACACTAAAAGCTGAAAACGTGAAGAACTGAGGAAGAAAAGCTGAAGAAGAACTGAGGAAGAAGAGAAACCAACTGAGGAAGAAGAACTGAAGAACTGAAGAAGAACGAAAAGAGACGATTTTGTTTTAATTTTTAGTAAAAAAACCCACTAAAACGACGTCGTTTTGGGGGTGAGATTTTGTTTTTTTTTTTTTTTTTTTTTTTCTCTTTTCAATAATTCGCGAATAGTTCACGAATTATACGGAAAGCCTTATTATACACAAATTATATAACAAATTTTATAAAATACGTATACGTGCGTTTTATATGCGAATTATACGGCTGTCTGTACAATTCCCATATAATATGCATTTTTACTAACTAGGCTTCCAACTTCCCTTATTGTCAGAAACCACCCTCTGAGTTCTGACTTTCTCCGGTGCTGTCATGCTTCATCTCCAGCCGCCGCGTGATGTTTCGTCGTCCACCTTTGCCACGTGATTTTTCTTCCATTTCCCGGCATCGACAGGCTTCCTCAGCCACCGATCTACCTTCTCCCAAGCTCCCTTGCCGTCATTCACGAAGATCCAGTCATCTCACCAAAAAAAGCCACCGCGACCATTGACTTCCACCACCGATCTGCCATTTTCCAGCGATGCCTCTACTTGTTAGCTACCAATTCGCCCTTCCCATCATCCGATCTACCCTCCTTGGTGTGTCGCCACTGCTCTCCAATTGATCACCGATTTGCGTTTGGCCAGGGTTGTGTTTGCTAGATTTCAAAACTATAGGGTCTGATGGTATTTATCAAGGGTGTTTTTGTTAGATTTTAAACTTGTCAAATCATTGGTTCAACCGGCGGTCCAACCGGTTGGACCGGTTGAATATTGACTAGGCCATCAGAGCGGGTTGCCCTCCGGTTCGGTTTTTAAAACAATGCTCTCAACCTCCTGATCAAAGCCCATCTCACCCACCTCTTATTTGCCTCACCAATCACCAGCAAAAGCTAACTGTTATCGTCGCTGGTTTTTTTCGATTTTTGGTCGATTCATTCATCAAAAATCACCTCGTCACCATTGCACTGCACTCACTGATCTTTCCTCTTCAAAAACCCTAACATCTTAGTCTTCAATTGTTTGTCGATCATCATTCTAATTTCTAGGGTTTTCGATGAATAGGAAAATTGGTAACCTGACTTGGTGAAAGCCTTGGGTCCCGATTGAATCGGTTCAACTGGACGGCCCAGGCCGGGTTTTAAAACATTGTTATATAATATATCACCAAATATGGATCTTGCTCTTCAATGGGGCATTTAGTCATCAAATTTTTACCTCTTCCCAATTTTTAACATTTATATGCAGTAAAATAGATTACTCCTGACCATTCCCCCAACACAAACCAATGGACTTGCGAGAAAAATTAGAAATAATTATTTTTAATGCTACATCAACGATTTTTTAAACCATTAAATTGTACTGAATAATGACAAAAAATTTGTGTTATAATAATTTTACTCATAAATTTAAGTTAAGCAATTAGTTCAGCCACTAAAACAGAATAAAAAGATTGTTCACTTTTTGGCCATGTTAACCAAGTCTCTAAGAGAAAATTCTGCTGCATAATAAAATAAACAACGTGAATGCAGGTTTTGTGAAGGTTAACTTGATGTTTTAAGAAAAGAAAAAATTAGAAATTAAATTGGAATATACTAACAAAATGAGATTTTATAGTTTTTATATTTGGGTAAATTTGTGTCACTTGGAGAAGCCAATCATCCCGCACTTCCACCCGAAGGCCAAGCCGGGAATTTGCAACAAGAACTTTAAGGTGGTGTATTTGTATGTTTCTAGAACTTTAAGGTGTTAAATGAAATTTCCCAAAATAATACCCCTATATAAGGCATTAAGAAGAAGCGAAGAGGCTCGAGGGTTTTCCAGGAGCATTGAAAGACAAAAAGTAGTACTGTGTGTTAATCTTCTACTAGAATCATGCACGTCCAGTACTCGTTCTCAGTAAGTTTATTTCTTCCAATTTTCGAGCCTTCACTATGTATTGATCTTTCGAAATCTATCTTTTGATTTATTTTTGAAATGAACAGAAGATTCGTTGAAGCGGAGTCTGGAACTAAGGGTCATCATGCCAACATTCAGGCTTCTAAGGTAAATGTAACTTTCTTAAGACCGTAAATCTTATTTTATTAATATTTTAACCCTAAAACTTGTTTCCACAATTTTACAGGCTGTTGCTGACATCATTCGTACAACCTGGGTCCCGATCCATGTTAAAGATGCTTCTTGATGCTAGTGGAGGTGATTTCGTTTTCATCTTAATAATTGTATTGAAAGATTTTTAGATTGAGAGGTGTTAAGTGTGTTTTCATATGCTAGGTAAGTTTACTGAGGTTGTTTGAACTCTGTTTTACAGGAATTGTAGTTACTAATGATGGAAATGCAATTCTCCGTGAGCTTGATATTGCCCATCCAGAGCTAAGGTTTTGTTTAACTCTCTTTTATTGTCATGGATTTGTGTACCAATATATTATTGCATTTGCTTCGGAATTTGATTTTTATTGCCACTTTGGTTTTTCTTCTGAAATGTTGTTTGTGGATGGGTGGCAGTCGATGATTGAGTTAAGCCGCACACAGGATGAAGAAGTAGGAGATGGAACAACTTCTGTCATTGTCCTGGTAAGATTCTTGTGAATACTCATGCATGATCTTTACATCTGTTCTGTCTGGATAGATTATTAATTTTTGTATTTTAGTCCTGGAAAGTAAGATTGATGTAAGATAAGTGATTGTTTCAGCTGACGATATATATTAACATGTATGCTGGATATGAGATTGGTTAATTTGGCTGAGTCTGAGTAGTAGGAGATTCACAGTGTCCGTGTTTTGTTTGTGCAGATTATACTACATTTGAGTTCTTTCTGCAGCTTTTTGTAACCTTTTCAGGGAGATGCTCTCTTAGTAGTAGAAATCTGGTCCACTTGCTGCATTTTCATGCTTATATGTGATAGAAAAATCTTTTTGTTTAAAAGAGCAAAAAAAAAAAAAATTGACTGAATGCTTGTTAGAGTGTAGACGTTGTTATCTGTGTGGCTAAATAGCATATCCTGATATGGGTCCTTCTTTGCTTTTTGAACAAACATGTAGCTGGTGAAATGCTTCAGTTGCCGAAGATTTCATTGACAAGAATTATCATCTACAGTTATCTGCCGAGGTAATGTTGCTAGTGCCTTAGGAGTTCATATCTTTGCTTTTGATGACTTTTAAGCCTATAAAATAATTACGAACTGGTATTAAGATTTTTATTTGGTTTGCAGCTTACAACAAGCTTTGGAAGATGCTGTTGCTGTGCTTGATAAAATTGCAATGCCATTGATGCGAAGGATCGTAAGTTTCTTGAACGCTTGATTTCTTCACTTTGAGTTCTTGGCATCTTAGAATGTGTTTTGAAATGTTCTTTATAGTTTTTGATTTGGGAGTAATGAATCATTTTATGGCAGGTGCGACAAGTTAGGACTGGTTAAGAGTTGCATAGGCACAAAGTTCACCAGTCAATTTGGTGATTTAATTGCAGTAAGCATCTACTTTATGGTAAGGTATGTCATTGATGTTACACCTTTTTCCTTTTCTTTGAACCATTTGCTTAAAAGAGAGGGGAGGAATGTAAATCTTACAACATAAAGAGGGGAGTTATAGAAAAATCTTAATTGATCCCAGACTGTAGATCTATCCTAACCTGAGATTTCATCACTTAAAGTTGTGTTAAAAAGAAGGTTGAAGGGAGTTTTCAGGGTCCATGGTCCCCGCTCCCTGCCTCCTCTTCTGGTTGCATTCCGTTCCCATACGTCTATAGAAATTAAATTTTTTCCTTTTTATTTTAATTATTTCAGCTAACAGAATTCTATATTATTTAAGAAAATCTCGTATCTTGGATGCTCCTATTAATTTTAATTGCCTGGTCCTACTTCCTAGTAAAGCTGAAGAGACCTTAGCTAGCTTGAAGTTATTCTGTATGAAATTTTGATTCCCTAGCTTGAATAGAAAAACTATGAGGTTTGCTAGTTGTTCCTTCTCATATATATATATTCACTTTATGGTGCATGTATTCTTTGGTTGAAGTTAGTCCCACATGCGGTATGCATGCATGCAGTTATGAGAGCTATAAGTCTGTTTTGTACTTTTTGTAAAATTTTAAAATACCTAAGGTAGAGCAAGGAATGTT
Organism: Pistacia vera; assembly: GCF_008641045.1. Lineage (NCBI taxonomy): Eukaryota > Viridiplantae > Streptophyta > Magnoliopsida > Sapindales > Anacardiaceae > Pistacia > Pistacia vera. The sequence goes on along the minus strand of NW_022195230.1, from coordinate 102,079 downwards.
ACACACTATGTTCTGAACAACCTGTAAAATGTATTGTGGTAGATAATCTGACTTGTTTTTGTATCTTTGTTTAACTAAAAGGATTTAGCTATCGATGCCACCACAACAGTTGGTGTTGATCTTGGCCAAGGGTTGAGGATGTGGATATTAAGAAGTACATTAAAGTTGAGAAGGTCCCTGGTGGTCAGTTGGAAGATTCTAGGGTTCTTAAAGGAGTTATGTTTAATAAAGATGTTGTTGCCCCGGGCAAAATGAGAAGAAAGATTGTCAACCTCGTATTATACTTCTTGATTCTCCCCTCGAATACAAGAAAGGGGAAACCAAACAAATGCTGAGTTGGTAAGGAAGAAGATTGGGCAGTCCTTGAAAATAGAAGAGGAATATATTGAAAACCTCTGCATGCAGATACTGAAGTTCAAACCAGACTTGGTAATTACAGAAAAGGGGCTAAGTGATCTGGCATGCCATATCTGAGCAAGGCTGGTGTTAGTGCAATCAGGAGGTTACGGAAGACAGACAATAACCGAGATTGCCAAAGCTTGTGGTGCTGTTATTGTGAAAAGACCAGATGAATTGCAGGAGTCTGATGTTGGTACTGGGCCGGCATTTGAGGTTAAGAAAATTGGAGATGAATTCTTTGCGTTCATTGTAAATTGCAAAGATCCAAAGGCTTGTACTGTTCTTTTAAGGGGTGCCAGTAAGGATCTCCTGAACGAAGTGGAAAGAAATCTGCAGGTATTTGAGTCTAACTGATGTTCACAATTATTCTTTCTGGAAAATTATAGCTTTTTTTTTGTGGGGGGTTGTGAATCTGGTTACTTACAGGATGCTATCGTGTGGCAAGAATATAATCAAGAATCCAAACTTGTTCCTGGTGGTGGGGCTACAGAGTTAACAGTATCAGCCACTTTGAAGCAAAAGAGTTCATCAATTGAAGGAATTGAAAAGGGGAAGTTTTAAGTTGAATCATTTGATCATTCATCAGTGAATTTTCCAAATGATTTGGAGTTGTGAATGTTTCTTAATCACACTGTAATATAATAGGTGAAAAAAGGAAGTGAACTTGACTTCTGTGTTTCGTTTTTTTTTTTAATATTATTAATTATTTATGTTTTATATTGTTCTTTTGTTAATGCTCAATTGTAAAACAGTGGCCTTACGAAGCTGCTGCGATTGCCTTTGAGGCTATACCACGGACATTGGCACAGAATTGTGGGGTTAATGTGATTCGGACCATGACTGCCTTGCAAGGAAAGGTATGAATTCTTCTGGAGTGTGGTTGTATATTGTTGATTAACTTTATTCATTTCATACGTATACTAACTGTTCTAAACTGAGATTTTCAGAAACCTCATTTATGGTTCCTGTTTCCAGTAAAGCTGATTTGTCTGGATCTGTTTTGCAATTTATTGATGTTTTAAATTTTGGAATTTGTCTTGTCTGATGATCCCTTGTAAATGTCTTGTCTGCTAGGGTTGTCCCTTTTGGAATTTGCTTAATGAATTTATTATTGAATATAACCACTTATGCTGATTTATCTTCTTTCTATTGTTCTCAAACTATTACTGTAGCATGCAAATGGTGAAAACGCCTGGGTTGGCATAGATGGAAACACCGGTGCAATTACTGACATGAAAGAGCAAAAGGTTTGATCATATTGTTATCTTATTATTTCTCTTGTTTATGGTAGAATTTTGTTGTGAAAATTCTTGGTAATATTTTTGTTTCTCTCTTGAACTTGTTCTTCCATAAATTTTGTCCAATTTGTTACTTATACACCTTGTTTGGTACCAAAACCACGGAATCTGATGTTTGTAACTAGGAATTTGATGATGGATACTTAACTATATGCTTGTTTCTTTGTGATCAGATCTGGGATGCATACAATGTGAAAGCACAAACCTTTAAAACAGCAATTGAAGCTGCCTGCATGCTTTTGAGGATTGATGACATTGTAAGTGGGATTAAGAAGAAGCAGGCCCCTGGCACAGGCCAAGCACCATCAAAACCCAAGATTGAGACAGAAGCAGATGCAGACGGTGAGCAAATACTTCCTGACTAAAGCTGTTGAACAGTTTGGCTGACTTGGTGGTTAAAGTATTTGACAAAATGCTGGTTTGTTGTTTTGTCGGCTGTCCAAGGTTTGGTTGATTACATTGTTTTTCTTTTCCAAAATTTTGAGGCCTTGGCTGTGGTTGCTGTTGTTTTAGTTATTGTAACTGTTATTAGTTCCAAGTGTTCAAACACTTAGAGAAAAGCTGTGATATTTTATCTTTGTATGTGAACTTTTTAGGACAAGTTTTTATCAAGTGCCATCTAAAGTGTTGTGTAGGCTCTTCCCAGTTTGTGCTTCTTTTTATATTTACAAGTTCTTGTAGATTACAAAAGATGACTAATAGTGATAGAAATTACTCTTTCAAATGGGTTCGGGGAGACCATAACCTTGTATTTCTTATATTCATAGTGGGAGAATTATGTTATTGGATAATCAAACGTGGTAATGTTATTATAACTGATAGTCAAAACAGTCCCAAGATTTTCAGAAGGGCCCAAAGAAGTTGTATTATGTGCTCTATTGCAACAAACTCTTTACCCATTTTGAAATAAAAATGGATGGGATCCAACCCAAGGGAGAAGGGCCAATCCCAATTGTATTATAACTTGTAGGGTTGTCACATGTAGAATGAACCGAAAAAACAGACCCACCACCAGTTGATTTACTAAATGCATGTATTCCAAATACTTTGTCTTAATGATTGTTGTTTTCTGATATATCAACATCTTCCCTACTATTTTATTGACGTTGAGTAGCATGAGATACCGTCATGCAAAATTGGAGACTAGCGAAATGGCCAGCCCTTATTCACAAGATGACTATTCCCCTCCTCAAAAGTACAAATTTATAGAAGCAAAAAGCCACCAGGTGAAAGTGATATTTCTTCTTTAAATAAAATTTGCATCTGATTTCGATTTGACCTAAGAATATAAAACAAATAAATTTATAAGTAACAGTCCATCCATTTATTGTTATGTGCCATCTCATGGAATCTCCTCCACATGTTTGATTTATAAATCAAAACTGAGGGAACTGGGGCAGGCTTCATCTTCTCTAAGGCAATGTTTGTCATCTTCTGTTTCCAATCTATCGTCAAATTTGATTGTTGTTCATTCCCTCCCTTTTCTCCTCTTTTTATTACCAAAAAAAGGTAACAAAAATATCCAAAAGGATAAATTTCAGGAATACTCGAAATAATTCATATAAAAAAAAAAAAAAAAAAATTTGGATTGCACTAATTATAGTCTTTCTTATGAGCTTTAATAAAATTTATAGTTGAACAGATAAGGAAGATAAACACTACCTAACCTACGTAAGCAACAAGCATTCAAGAGAGACATTATTATTATTAATTGAATTTTTATTATACAGTTAAACTTTTCAATAAGGAATAATGGTGAGACTAATTAATTTTATTACTACGAGGAGATTATAACTTAATAGATATATAGTTATAAAAATTATTGTTTTGATTTTTAATTTTATAATTTATGTTTTAGTAGTATAATATTAGGATTTCTATTTATATTTCAGTAATATTATGATTTCAATTCAGCACTTCAATTGCTTATTTTTTAAATGAATAGAAGATCGTGTCTTAGAACTAGTAAAGATAAGTGTCATTGATAGAACTGTAAATGCAGTTGATGCATAGTCAATTGATGTGAAGTCACAAACAATTACCAATGGTTTTAAGCACTGTAAAATTAGAACCCGTAATGTCAATGAATTGTAAATTACAAATGAAGTGGATGAAGAGAATAAAAGAGTTATTACAGAGTTGAGGGATCAAATTTGACATCTTCAGTACATTAATCAAATGAATATTAATGTTTTCCTCTATCATCCAAATGAACAACAAATTGTATATACTTTAACCAAGGAAGAAATTATTACTGCAATTAGACAAGAAGAGAAAAGAAATAATCCTAAAGATGATAGTATGGAATTACAAAAAGTTTCTTGGTATAAAGCTCTAAACATGCGTGGTAAAGAGTTTTGGTCATATAAAGAGTCATTTGGAGATGCTCTAACAACTCTAAAGCATAAATTATTGTTCCAAACAATTTTAGATAAATATTTTATTTCATCTTAAATCTTTAATGTAACATAATATATATTTATTTATAATATATAGATAATTATTACTATATAGAGATAATTTTTCTTAAGGCGAGAATTAGAAAAATTATAACTTATTACAATATAGAGTGTACTCTTATTTATAACTATCTCAAATTAAGATTATAATTTTTATGACTATGTAAAATTTATTCTTATATAGAGTACAATTATAGAGAGATTTTATTGTATTACTCCTTTTTAGATAAAAAATGTTATACCTACCGAAAGTTTTGTACCGAATAATTGCACCGAAATATATAGACTTCGTCACGTTGGACATAGAATACTGACGTAAATGGAGTCAGACTCTACCCATAAAAAAGTAACAATAATGCTTGAGTTACCGATAAAGGTACCGATTTGACATACTGATTAAGTTAAAATTTGAGATTTTGAGAATTGGGCAAGTGCATCGGTATGTGAAAATCGGTAATTTACTCGGTAAACGTAGTATTACTGAAAAAGTAATTTAAAAAAAAAGTAAAAGACACTAGACTCCCGTCCACACGAGATGGACGGCCGTCCATCTCATGCGGACGGTAGTCCATCTCATTTGTTCTACCAGCTTAAACATACACAATTTTGCAGATATATATTAAAGAGTTAAACTGAGACTGCATTGTAAGCAGTAAGCAGAACGTCGTTTTGGAAAATTGTAAGGGAAGTCAAACTGAGACTGCATTCGGTTTCCTCTCAGATTAAACTGAGAGTTATGGACTCTTTTTGCACTCCGTTTTGGGTAGTGCACGGTCACCCTGCTCAGCCATAAATGGTTGAATCTTACTCTTCTTCGAACCCTCCGAAAACAAAAGTGAACACAGACAGCTCAGTAGCAATAGAGGCTGCTGTGGCTGCGATAGCACGGGACTTTTTCGGCCATCCTCTTTGGGCTTTCCGGAAGACGGTTGAGTGGAGAGAGATTTGGAAGGTGAAACTTTATGCAATCTGCCATACGGTGGAGATGCTTCACGAATGGGCATTCGGAACCTTTGGGTAGAGTCTGACTCATTATATGCAGTCAAGATGGAAATGCTGGCTCTCTGAACCAAAGAAGCTATTTTACCGTTTCCAGTTCAGCTTGCTTCTTCTTCGCTTTTGATAATTTAACCTCCTTTAGAAGCATTTGCTTCTCATTTGTATCCCATTTAGATTTCCTCAGTATTGCTGACAAAACCTTATCTTTCTGGTCCAAATCCTTGCGTATCTTTAGAATTTCCATTGACAGTTTTTGAGCCAACAAGACTGACTCGTCCTTCTGCACCAAGACTGAACCAAGCTCTTGTTTTGCAGCTTCAACTTGCCTAAGTGCTCGGCCCAGTTCTGCTTCAAGTTGCCGTTGGTTCGACACAAGTTCAATAAAAGCAGTTTTGTGCTTCCAAATCTCAGGAGAATGATCTTGAGCTTCTTGCTTTGTAGCTTCTCTCAATTCTTCTGCGATCCAGAGACACGTGAAAGATCCACCAATTTCAAAACCTTATCTTTAGTCAATCCCCTGTATTATGAAAAGTGGATTCTGCTCAGAAGCAAGAACAAGTAAGAGATTATCTTAGTGAGTTTTAACTTTTAAAACCAAAGCCAGACCGTCTCTTTGTAACGTCCTTCTTCTTCCTACGTGAGTTGGAATCAAGAAGATTTTCAAGTGATTTTCCTTTCCTGTTTCGAGACCTTCCCGATTCTTTTAATGAGAGGAAGAAGCTTCAGCAACATATTGGAGCTCTTATTAATGAATTGAGGGTGTTTGAGAAACAGAAAGACGAAGCTGTTTTGGAGTTGAATGAAAGATCGAAGGAAACTGAGATTTTGGTTTTATTTTTAACAAAAAATATTTTAGCACCAAAGGGACGCTAGTCCATCTGTTGTGGACGGCCGCCGTCCACACTCGATGGACTGCCGTCCATCTAATATTTTATTTTTAAATTTTGTTATGGACGGTCGTCCATTCCTGAATGAATGGCCATCCATTTATAAAATTCTTTTATCGTGTCCTACATGACGATGTCCGAGTCACGGTCACGTATTTCTATGTAAATTTTTGATACCTATTTTCAGTGTCTGTAGCATTACTGTTTTTAAATATCTCCAAAAGGCAAAAGTATGGATTGAATATTTTTGTAAATAATGCATATGAATCAGGCCAATTATCCCAATTTCATTTACCATGTTTATGTATGTCATACCCAACAACATAAGTACCTTAGATACCGAATTTAGAATATAAAAATTAAAATATATATTAAATGTAAAGATAGTATCACGTGTACTCCGCTAAGAAGTCACGTTAATAGCCTAGGAAAATTTGTAATTTAATCAATCAATAAAACTATGACAAAGAAATTATTTATTTTGGTCCACTTTCCCCGAATCCCAGCCATCCAAGAAATTTTAATTTCAGTTATTTATTTTCTGGTCTAACATTAAACATTCCCCATACGTTCTTGTACAATTGGATCGTTCACTTTTTTTTTTTTTTTCCTTAATTTTCTTTTGGATCATCATCATCATCTTGATCTCTTAAAGACCAAGAGTTGGAAGCAAAGGCACGGTAAGTACAAATGGAAATACTTCGTTTCTCTCTGTGTTTATCTTTTTACTTCTGTTTCTGTCTTGCTCTATAGAAAAACCATTTATCAGTTCCTATGTTTTCTTGTCTTCCTTATCTCCTTGGGAGCATCAATCTCTAGAAATATATAATCATATGATCTCAACCCTGTTGTGCTTTTTCCTATTTAATTTTAAGATTTAGCAGGTTGCAGCGAGAGGTGAAAGAATCATAACATGGATACAGAGAATAGCGTGAATCATGAGCCTGATATGGATGGGCGGGACATTGAAAATGATCAACTCATGGATTGCAAGGAGACTTGGACCGCTGAGTCTTACACTCAACCACTTTTGTCGAAAAGGGTCAACACCACTTCCCAGATTGCCATTGTTGGCGCCAATGTTTGCCCCATTGAAAGCCTTGACTACGAGTAACTACTTCTATTTCCCTTTATTTTACCCAACGCTTGCTCTTCTTTTTTCTTAAATTTCGCTACTTAATTTTACAGGATTGTGGAAAATGAGTTATTTAAGCAAGACTGGAGATCAAGGAAGAAGGTTCAGATATTCCAGTATGTAATACTCAAGTGGGCGTTTGCTCTTTGTATAGGGCTATTCACTGGACTTGTTGGCATCTTCAACAATATTGCGGTGGAGAACATATCTGGTTTTAAGCTACTTGTCACTACTGATCTCATGACCGACAAAAAGTGAGCTTTCTTTCTATTATATGTAGCTAGACTTCCATTTATCAATTACTTTTGTTTTTTATTTTACCATATTAGAATTGTTACTAGGAAACAATTTACATAAACATGGCTTTTTGACCCCATTCATTAGACATGTTTCTCAATAATTGTAGTTTAATTCAACCTGGTTGCTCACTAGTTCAGCCATAAGAAAGTAGAACGAATATATCATAACCTGCTCTCTTTAATCTAATTCTGTCTGCGAGTTTTATATTCAATTGGTTGTATAACTGTTATATGATAACAATTCTGGTGCAGGTATTTTAAGGCATTTGCTGTTTATGCGGGATGTAATGTAGGTTTGGCTGCTGCAGCTGGAGCTCTGTGTGCTTATATTGCTCCGGCAGCAGCAGGGTCTGGTATCCCTGAGGTGAAAGCCTATCTCAATGGTGTGGATGCTTATTCAATACTAGCTCCAGGTACTCTTTTCGTAAAGGTGAGTAAAATTTGACACCTATTTATGTGTGTGCACTTTGTGACTCTAGACATCTCATTATGTGTGTGCACATTGTCTCTCTGTACATGTGTTTGAGTGGGTGGATTGAAGAACATATTAAAATATACTGATCTTCTGGAATGTGGAAGAAACCAATTGTGGTTCATAATCACTAATAGTCCAATAGATGTATATTTATATGTGTATCATGTAATTTTATGCCAAAATTTCTGCTTCCCCCTTTTCCTGTTGATGTGTGCTTTTATGCTGATTTTTTCTATTTAAATTGTGAAATTCAGTACATTATCTTTTCTTAGTCTTCTTTTCCTCTTTTATGTAAAAACAATTATTGTCCAACGATAGAACATCTACTCTATCGATACTTGCATGGAACATTAATATGTTCTCATTCTTTTTTTTTTTTTTTTTTCTCTTTTTTTTCGGGTAGTTGTGGATTTTATATGATATTACTTCATATATGGCAGATTTTCGGTTCTGTGCTTGGTGTTTCTGCTGGATTTGTTGTGGGTAAAGAAGGGCCAATGGTTCACACTGGTGCTTGCATAGCCTCTTTGCTCGGGCAAGGGGGTTCTCGCAAATACCATTTGACATGGAGATGGCTGAGATATTTTAAAAATGATCGGGATAGAAGAGACTTGATCACTTGTGGAGCTGCAGCTGGTGTGGCTGCTGCCTTTCGTGCTCCAGTTGGTGGTGTCCTCTTTGCCCTTGAAGAGGCAGCTTCTTGGTACCTCAATCTCTTGTATATTTGTTGATTTTGCTGCATGGCCACACATTGAATTTGGCAATAGGGTAGAAGCTATTGGCTCCATCAGAATATGCTTTTGCTTCGAATACATTTTAGCTTTAATTAGATTAGGCAACTGCTTGGGAAACTCAAACTGAGGAATATTTTTGTTAAATAGAATATAAGAAGCATACATAGTAATTAATTTTCAGGTGTATTTCAAAGTCAGGTTTAGGGGTTGTTTTCAGGATCAATGACATGTCATTCGTTTGGACACCCTTCAGGTGGCGGAGTGCTCTTCTTTGGAGAACATTTTTCACAACAGCAGTGGTTGCTATAGTCTTGAGAGCTTTTATGCAACTTTGCTCTTCTGGAAGCTGTGGATTGTTTGGTGAAGGTGGTCTGATAATGTATGATGTCAGTGCTGCAACAGTTACATACAGCAGTTCAGATATATTAGCTGTCCTACTTTTAGGAATCATTGGAGGCATTTTTGGAAGCTTTTATAATTATCTGGTGGACAAGGTTCTTCGTGTTTATAGCATCATAAATGAGTATGTTTTCCTATTTGATCACAGCTATTACATTTTCACATGGTACAAGAGATAGGTCATCACAAATATTTGTAGTAGCACAACAGCATTGCAATCATCTGTGCAGACTCTGCTTATCACTTTGTTTTAAGAAAAAAATACCCCCTCCCTCGCTATTGAGCTTCTTGATGAATTGTATACTAATTTTTATTTAAATTATACACTGAATATCTGTGATGATGATAATCCTTGGCTTTATTTATTCATAATTTATATTTTGTTCTGATACCAAACCCAACTGTTTACTATTTCTGCTGCTACAGGAGAGGTGCTGCCTTTAAAATCTTACTTGTTGTCACTATTGCCCTCCTAACGTCCTGTTGTTCTTATGGCCTGCCATGGTTTGCACAGTGCATCCCCTGCCCTGCTGATTCATCTGTTAGCTGCCCCAATACTGATGTATCTGGCAACTATAAAAGCTTCCAGTGCCCGTCAGGCTACTACAATGACCTTGCCTCCCTCTTTTTGAACACTAATGACGATGCTATCCGAAATTTAATGAGCACCAGCACATCAAAAGAATTTCATATTTCTACTCTGTTCATCTTCTTTACTGCTGTTTTCTGCCTTGGAATTATAACTTATGGGATTGCTATCCCCTCTGGGCTCTTCATCCCTGTCATACTAGCCGGTGCTGGCTATGGTCGTTTAGTAGGAAGACTATTTGAATCCATTTCCAAACTTGATACTGGTCTCTTTGCCCTCCTTGGAGCTGCGTCCTTCCTTGGTGGCACCATGAGAATGACAGTTTCCCTTTGTGTTATACTGCTTGAGCTTACTAATGATTTGTTGCTTCTACCCCTTGTTATGTTGGTTCTCCTTATTTCAAAGTCCGTGGCTGATAATTTTAACAAAGGTGTCTATGACCAAATAATGAAATTAAAGGGATTTCCTTATATGGAAGCCCATGCAGAACCTTACATGCGGCAGTTGGTTGCTCTTGATGTTGTTTCTGGTCCATTGATAACCTTTTCTGGTGTTGAAAAGGTAGAGACTATATTACATGCTTTGAGAACAACAGGGCATAACGGGTTCCCCGTGATTGATAATCCACCTTTCTCAGATGCGCCAGAATTATGTGGGGTTGTCTTGAGGTCTCATTTGCTTGTTTTGCTCAAGGGAAAATTTTTTTCCAAGGATAAAATACTTGGTGGAGAAGAGATATTGCAAAGATTTGCAGCATTTGATTTTGCCAAGGCTGGCTCAGGGAAGGGAATCAAAGTAGATGATCTAGATATTGAAGAGGAAGAGATGGATTTGTACATTGATCTCCATCCGATTACCAATACATCCCCATACACAGTGGTTGAGACAATGTCACTTGCCAAAGCTGCTATTCTTTTCCGGCAACTTGGTCTTAGGCACATGTGTGTTGTTCCAAAGAGTCAAGGGGTAAGATCTCTCTCTCATATGTAGATGGTATTCTACAGCTCTTCGTTTTCCTATAAGCCTTTTTCTTCTTAATTTCTTTTAATGCGTATTTTTATTATTTTTCCAATAGGAAACTAATGTTAACCCCTTAATGGCCTCAAATATTCCCCAAAGTCTAATTACTAGAATGTTACTATGTCTGCTCATTGCAGAGGCCTCCAATTGTTGGAATTCTGACGCGACATGACTTCATGCCGGAGCACGTATTGGGACTGTACCCTCATATCAAGCCACACAAGTAAATATCTGAATGAATTTTGGTTGTCTGCTATATGTTTAAATATTCATTTTATTGGTTGTATATGGTTACCGTCGTGTCTAGTCTTCATCAAAATGAGATCGTTGTTTAAATATTGTTTGGAGGCAAAGTTCTCCACGGATCAGTATTTAATGAGTTGTAGGAGAAGACATCGAAGCCCTTTTCTGCAATGAGAGTGTTGTTTTGTCATTCTTGAGACATCTTGCTCTTACTGTTGGATAGATTTGAAGCACCGTAGGGGAAGAAGGGCAGGCGCTTCAAAGTTCCCTTTTGAATGCAATCAAATGATTAATTTTCATGCAACATTCATACGATCTCAAGTTAGTTCTTTTGGGCGTGCCTCATGTAATAGTTTGTGGAGGATTTTTGCTACAGTATATTCTTGTAATAGTTGAATAAAATTGGCATATATTTATAAGTTTGTTCCTTCGTATGCAATGAACTTAGGGATATTATAATCTTTCTCTGTATAGAATGAGGGCGAACTATGTCAAGTATATGGATTATTGAGAATTCTTCATTATCATTGATTTACATTTATGTTAAACTTGAGTATTAAACAAAGCACTGACGCAGAGAATGATTATGAAGAAAAGGCCATATTTTCGGTGTCGGGAGATTAATATTAGCACACAATCTAGCAACTAGAAGAAACTCTTTGCTAGAATCCCTTATTGACTTCATGCTGCACTTATTTATATATGCCCCTCAGTCTCGGTTCATGTATTTATCTCAAATTTCTCGTCCTAATTAATGTCTTCTTATGTGACATTGATGTAAATGATAATAAAGCAACTGAAATCATGCAGGAAGACAAACCAATTCAAATGGAAAATTTGAGAATGACTTGAAATGTTTAAATGTTACTCTGAAAATTAATCACATAAAAGAAGTGGACTATGAATGCGGAATATGATACATATTATTTGCTTCAGATCAGACAAACATAATCATATAGGCACAAGCCAAGAGGAATGTCTCTCTTGGTGCATGATATAATATCCTCAAGGAAATATATGAAGTTTAGGATGGAAAATAAATCACCCCTTCTCTGTAGAAGCGACCAACACCAGACGATGCTCATTCTTGAAAATTTGCATATGAAAATAAAAAAAACACCAAAATCAAATTTATATATGGACATGATGCAATTTCGACATAATGGATAGTAGTAGTGTTTGGGTGATCAGATCTCTATCTCACATCTATAAAGAGAAACTCAAATTACTTGGTATAACTTCTGATTTTACAAGGAAAGAATAATTCCTATACTGCTAAAACATAACAGTGCGAAAATCCAGGAAATATTAGCACGACAAAATATCCCCAAGTCTTGTTTTCTTCTACATACACTTGTCATATCTGCAAATAGTTTAAAAGTTGCGAAGATACTACAAACCAAGCTTATAAGAAGCACAATGATCTCCTTATTTTCCACGTGTTCCTGATTTTCCAAGATTCTTTCCACCTTCAACCTGCATACGGGAAGCATTTTGTTAGAAAAACACATGTTTACAGCCCCAAGCTTACAAGTGGTAGATTACAAAAGAAACTAAAAGAGGAAAATCGTGCAGAGAGCAACAAAAATGATGTGCAGGAACAAACTCCACAACCGCTGAACACAAGAAACAATGATGTCTGATGCATGAGCGCCAACATACAAATGGGCGATTTTGGCAAATATATATTTTGCACTGACTGAGGCCAGGCCTCAAGTGTACGGTCAATTCTAATGTAGGATTGGTGAGGAATCCTACAAATAAAGCCTCTTGCTGGATTTATCAAGGAAATTTATGTTTTGGCTGCTATTCAGCTGAGCTCTGCCTGACATGTTATATCTTGGACCAAGGATGTGCTTTGACAAACATGATCCAACTCACGCACAAATCCCATGATCTGGTATACCATGTTGCACATATTAATGAAGATAGTTATCTGTATTTCAATATGATGCAATGCGACAGATATCAAATAAACCATATTTTGCAAATTTAGAGTTCCAAAACTAGGTATTGTCACAAGTATTAGCAATACAAAGTAAATCTCCAAAGAAAGGCCAAATGAGAATCCTAACTCATTAGTAACCATATAACAAATCTTAATTCAGAATTCGAAGCAATACAACCACCTATAATTTTCTCCACCTTAAAGCCATACAAATGCCTGGATTTTTGGTCTGAAGACCCAAAAAATAGAAACTTCAACAAAGGAAACTGTTCTAGAAATTGTCCTCTTCCATGCCAAAGCTTTGCCAGAAAAACATTCAACAAGCAAAGCATCTCAATTTAGTGGCCATTAACAAATGGTATCCAACTATTTTTTTTTCAGCTGATACCTACGACTTCCTTTACCCTTTTCTTGTTCACCAAGATCTAAAGTAGAGACTTACTTCCATACTCATATTATTTACTAAGTAGATAGGTGCAAGGGGTTTGATCTCCTAACCACTTGGTTAGAACAGAGGGTCTTTTAATCACTCAATCCAATCCTTAGCCCAGAGTTAACTTGTTAACAAGAGCTAAAAATGATGAAAACAATGTATAATAATGTTAGAAATTGGTTCTACCTCAAAAATGCATTTTCTCTGTTTAAAATATCTACTTGCAAGGAGACGATCGGTTTCCAGGACATTATATCTTGAACTTGCTTCTCCTGCAATGACAACATTGAGTAAAAATTATAAGGAAACAATGCTAATCAAAATAATATAAGTAAAATCATGACATTGATACTTCACATACAATGGCATTGTTCCTATCACCAAGATTCATCAAATCTGTGTTCATCTTTCTTAGTAGCTCATCCTTTGCCGCAATTTCTTTCTCAAAATCTGTGAAAATGTTCCGATACCTTGAGTTCAATTCTTCCAGGTACCGCTCCAGGACAGACAAATTCAAGTCCAATGCTCGCACCTTTTGCATCAATATTTTAATAACAGAATCCCCGGGCAATCTTCCCACAGGATGCTGCCGCAAGTCTCCAACTTGATCACCCACATCATTGACAGAAGCATCAAGTTTTGGTGCGGCATCATCAGGACCAGGTATTGTGTCACCTTCCTTAACGAGATTTTCATACTGACCATCAATTTGAGAGGGTGATACCTGTGGAGGAATTGCTTTTGGCTCATCAGCTGATTCCTCAGATGAAAGGAAATTGTCTTGAGCAGAGATCAAATCCTTTAGCATGTGCTCAACAGCATCAACTCCATATACTTGCACAGTATTCAGTGTGCAATAGAACTCTGAGCCATAGTGGCTAAGGAAATTTAATTTCAGATATCGCACCCACTTATGCTCTTTAAGAGTGAATCTCTGAGACTGTTTTATATTTTTAGCTGTAAAATTCCCAAGCAACATCCATGAGTCAGTTGGATAAACCAAACTACCAAGTAGCTCAAATCCCTTCAAGTTGGAGGAGTGGTGCTCAAAATTTGCTATTTCAATGGTATCTACTAAAGTTTCTTCAGAAAGTTCTATGACCACGAATTTCTCTTCAGCTGAGCAGGGATTGCGAAGGTATTTGTCCATGTCTTTGCCCAAGATGTTAGGTGCCCCCTTTGCCTCCTTGTTGGCAGCAACGAGCTTAGCTCCCTTAGAGGCAGATGCAAAATTATACTCCTCCCCACCAGGCTCTACTCTGTACTTAATGCTTCCAGCTTGGTGCAGGGCAGGCTTTCCCCTAGGATTAATCGCTTTATTTTTAAACTCATCAAAACCTAGTGGCACATCACGAACCAACCGATCACTCTTTGGTGTATCCTTTACCAATATAGTTTCACTCAGACTAAGATTGTCAGCCTCGGCTTGCTCTTTGACTAATGTAACATCTTCTCCTTCACATCTCTTTTGATTGCCGGAGACCGTCGTGTCATTCCCATCAGCAGAGTAACAACACATATCCACAGTCCGACACTCAGCTCCAGGAAGAAACACTTTCATGAATCCCACCCGGGCATCTGGCAGACATAATTTTTTATCCAAAATCTCTGGTCTGTCTATAACCACGCAACAAAAAAACAATAACTAGTGAACCGGATGACTACCCATTTGAAAAAAAGCAATAAAGAGCCAATCCGACATCATAGCAATAAATATTCGAAATCAAATACTGATCACACGACTTCAAAAACGTAAGTAAATGAAACAGAAGTTTCAACTTTCAGAAAAAAGTTGAAAAAGAAAGCATACCTTTGTGGGAAAGAGCACGAGAAATGAAGAACAGAGAAAGGCAACAACGAATGAACAAGTTGTAATAAAAAGCTTTTCGTTTTCTGGCGAGAATAAGAAAAGCGTTACGTGATCTCTGCATTTTTCATTACTGCGATTCCCAAATTCCGATTAATTCGACACTAACCAGAAAATAATAATAATAATAATAATAATAATTCAAATTAATTACCTGAAAGACGCCGACGAATCTTAAGTGTGATTCCCTAAGAAAACACACAGAAAGTTTGATCAACAGCACAAGTACTTAATTGATTTTCACTTACAAAAATACCCTTCTTCTGTACCAAAAAAGGAAGCGTAGTTGCGTCGGTTCCGTGCATGAAGATGCTTGTTCTATTAAAAAACCAACTCTTAACTAAATTATTGTTAATGTTAGCTGGCTTTCATTCGGTAAATATTTCAATCAACCAAAGAGACTTATTATAATCTGATATTTTAAAAGGTTCCTAGAATATGCGAATGTCATACAATTTGAAATACCAAAATATAACGTAACTTTTGGGTAAACTTTAGAATCACAATGCCATCAGTTGACCCCCGTCACTTTTTAGATTGATACCATGTTTCCGATAAAAAAAAAATAAGTAAACATAAAGTTCGCTATAAACACATTATCATAAATATATTCACTAGTTATTATCACATTATCATTTAATCGGGACTTATTGTTGGGCAGACATGATCCATTGTTGGATAAGCAAAATCTATTACCAACTGACCAATTACGCCGTGTTTGTGAAAGAAAGTGAGAAGGGTTTATGAGTGTAATACTACTGTTCTTCATATTCCAATCCAATCCAACCAACTCTCGTCCCTTTATGCGTCAGCCCAGTTTCCAACAGCTACATGTACAAGCCATCATTTTGAGGGTTTACATTCATTAGCAAGCTTTGCCATCCTTCTATCTCTATTTCATTATCAGTTTTACAAGCAATTAATAAAGCTCCCCACACACTCTCATCAGGTGGCATTGCATTGAAATAATTAGTGCTTCAGCTTCCTGCCCAAAAGATCCACCATACAACTGCAGAGTTCTTCAAATTCGGTTTTGCGTTATCATGTTGCATTCCATCAAGAGTCAACGTCCGGCGCAAAACTATTAAGAAACATTCCTCTGTTTTCCAGATGAAACTCCAGCTATTTTGCCCATGAGGACATTTCACATTTTCGTTCAGTCTTCCTGGACCTGTTGATCCACAGCTCTTCTCAAATTGCAATCTCTCAATTGACATCCAGCAAAAAGAAAGACAGCACAAACTCAATTAAGGAAACATAGAAAATTTCATAATTCAAGGAAAAGAGAAGACAAGGATACAGATTATCATCATGCATGAGTCTAATGAAAGACAACATGTTTATAGACTAACCACTCAATAACCAAAAAGATAAAAAGAATTTAGTTTGATATTATGAGAAAGAAAACAAAGATACTTACAGCTAGTCAGTTAACTGTTACACAAAAATTAACAAATTAAACCCCACCGGAAGGCGAAAAAATAAAACCCATACCACAAATCAAATGTAGCAAACCAGAGCACAAGATAGAAAACTTGAATCTAAAAGCACAATTTTGTGGGCATGAGTATGAGGATGAGCAATAAAGAGAAGGGAAGGGCAACTAGAATCCAAAGCTTTTCTTTTTCTGGCAAGAAAAGCTTTATGCGATCCCTGCATGCCTCATCACCGTAAACACCAAATTCCTCGAAATAAAATTTATGATTTATAACTAGGAAAATCACATATAATACATTACATAGATGAGGATTAAATTGATCACAGATAATTGAAGATGATTTACCTGAAAGTGAAAAAGAAGTAATCAAGTGTTCCTCATTTCTCAACCAGTGCAACTCATTAGAGTGACACTATGCCTTTATGACTAAAGGAGTAAACATAGCGTTCCTGATTCATCATGTTACAATGCACTCCAACCAGCTCTCTTCCCCACTCCCCTTTCCTTCATCATTTTCCTTACCCTTTCTGCCTCAACCCACTTTCCTACAGAACTATACATGTTGCATATCATTATATAGTACCCATCATTTTCAGGCTCAGATTCAATTGCAAGGTTTGCCATCCTTACTCCCATCTCTATTTCATTATGAAGTTTACAGGCACTTAACATAGCTCCCCACACAACACCATCAGGAGGGATAGGCATCGACATAACCAATGCTTCGGCTTCCTGCAAATTACCTGACCTGCCCAAAAGGTCCACCATACAAGCATAGTGCTTCAAATTCGGTGTCACACAATAGTGCCGCATTCTATCAAACAGATATTTCCCTTCTTCGACAAGCCCTGCATGAGTACAGGCTAAAAGAAGACCAAGAAATGTAAGCGTATTTGGTTTAACATTTGATTTTTCCATTTGTTGGAAAATCTCTATCGCTGATTTTGCATCTCCATGTGTCCCATAACCTGAGTTCATAACGTTCCAAGAAATGACATCCCTTTCCTTCATTGAGTTGAACAATTCTCTTGATGTCTCAAGTTGCCCACATTTTGCATACATGTCAACCAATGCAGTGTATAGAGATAGATTGGGCTCAAATCCTGCTTCCTTGATGTACCAGTGAATCCTTTGACCTTTCTCAAGGGATGCAAGCTGAGAACAAGCTGAAACTACAGATACTAAAGTAGCTGTATTGGGCTTCAATTTTCCTGAGATCATTAGATCAAATAAGGCAAGTGCCTCGACAGAATGTCCGCTATGAGTGTAAGCTGAGATCATTGTATTCCATGTGACAATGTCCTTTTGTGCCCTACAAAACAATCTGTGTGCAATGGTCAAATTACTATTCTTCCCATACATATCTATGAGTGCATTGATGACTGAGATGTTTTCATCTCCACAGTTTTTAATCATGAAGCAATGAAGTGACCGGCCTAAATAGTTTGCTCCTAACTGAGAACAGGAAGAAATGACAGAGACCAAGCTGTTCGAGTCAAATTTAATGCCTAGATGTTGCATCTCTCTAAATAGTTGTATACATTTTGCTTCCATTCCTGTCTTACCATAGCCAATAACCATAATGTTCCAAGCCTCCCTGTTCCAATCATAACATGTCTTGAAAAACTTCTCAGCTTGAGTTACAAGTCCAAACTTACAGTACATGGATAATAATGCATTATGAACCATCTGATCCAACACATTATTCTTCAAAATTAATCCATGAAAAGCCTTTCCTTCACAAACACGCATTGTATTCCCAAAGCCCAAAAGCATGCAACTAATTACAATTCCATCTGGATGCATTCTACCAACCTGCATTTCCCGAAACATACTCAAGCATTCTGTCATTAAGCCAGATCTCGCATACACACCAATAATGGATGTCCATGAAAGAAGATCCTTTTCAGCCACTTCAGAAAATGAAAAATAAGCTTCTTTAGTATCCCCACACTTAGAATACATAGACAAAACCAAGGACTGAACAACTTGGCAATTTCCAAGTCCAGTCTTCACTGCAAAACCATGCAAACACCTTCCTTCACTCAAAGCACCCAAATTCCCACAAGCTTGGAACCCACCTTCAATTGTCCTAAAATTCGGTTTTTCACTATCTCCACCAACGCTAATCATCTCAAAAAGACACTCCAAACCCCTAGCACTCTCCCCATTCTGCACATACCCGATAACAAGTGCGGTCCATGCAACCACATCTCTTTCAACAATATCGTCGAACACAACACTTGCATCTTCCACACAACCACACTTCGTATACATATATACGAAACTAGACCCAACAGCAGAGTTCTTCTCAAAAAGTCCACATTTTAAAGTTATCCCATGGATATAATCCCCATAAAATTTCCAATTCAGCTCCGCACATGCAGAGACAACCATTGGAATGGTAAAATCATTAACCGGGGTGTTCGATAACCGCATTGAATGAAAGAACTGTAAAGCTTGATGGTAGTTGGCATTAGAGAAGTGGGATTTGATGATGGAGTTCCAAAGAAAGGTGTCAGCTTTGTTGGAAACTAAGTTGAATACTTGAGTGGAGAAATGGGGTTTAGTGAAAGAAGCATAGAGAGAGATAAGTTTGGAGGCAATGAAGATGTTGTCAGAGTTGGCAGAGGTGATTATAAGAGCATGGTATTGGAGAAGAGAGTGAAGAGTTTGTGGGAGATGAGAGTGAAGGCAGTTAATCAAAGTGGAACAAGAAGATGTTGAATATGAAGAGAATGTAAAATGTTTCAACTGTTTAAGCATCGGTGTTATTGCTTCTTCACCATCAAAACAAAATCAATTTTTTAATTGAAAATTCCACACAACCAAACCAACCCACAAAATCCAAACCCACCAACAGCAAATTTGTTATCTCAATTTGTGAACTTGTAAAATTTGTCAGCATATATTTTATCTCAATATCCCAATTCAAATAAAAGAAAATACCCCCCCGCCACTGACGATTCCAAGCCCTACCGCCGCTCTCCACGAAAATATAGAGGGTTTGATTTTGTGAGGGATGTACTGGTTATGCGTTTGAGTTTCAATAGATGATTCTAAAATGGAAGTTGGGAAAATGAAAAAACTTTTTAACTGATGGAGGCGGTGTTGCTTCTGTTCTGCCACTTTACACATTTGTTGCTCACAACACTTCAAATTTTTATAGGGTTAACTTAGTTATTAGAGTTGTGGCAAGAAATCTTATTGAATTAAAGAATTCATAGAATTGAACCTACTATTATCATCAATCAAACTGTGCATCCCAAAAAACAAAATCTTAGATGAGACTTAAGCATTCAAAAATATCTCATCCTCCATACGTTTTCTTTTTCTTTGTTGGACAACTATCATTTTAACTTTGTTTGTACGAGTCTATGCCAATTGGCACGCAGGAGGCTTGATGCCTCGTACTTGGACTTCACACTTCGGGTGTCTATGAACCATAAGCTGGAATCACTACTCACTTTCGTCTTCACTAAACAACCATCCAACTCAGTTTCACACTTCAATTAACTTGACCCACGTCTTCGCATTAACATCAATCACACTCAACATTCTAAACTTTGTCAACACTTAATAATAATACACTTTGTCATCATCCCCAACCCCAATTATACTCCATACAACTGGGCTGCAGTTGCCATCAAAACTTTTCCACGTTCAGTACTTACATTATCATCACAGCTAGCTGTAAAATCAAAACTAAGTAATGTCTTTGATTGACGTCTCATAGAGAGTCTCCACCAATAGAGAACACTGTTAATTTAGACCTGGCAAAACAGGCGGGTTGGCTGGTTCGGGTCTCACAGGTCTGGGTCATATACGGGTCTAAAATATTAGACCCATATCCTATCCTATGCGGGTAAGGGAGAACCTGCGGATTCCCTTTTTTTTTCTCTCTCTAGGTTTTAAATTTTGTATTTTACGCCTAATAGTTTTCAATTATGACAGTTACACTCCCAAAATTCCTGTAATTTTAATTTTTTACATTTACACCTCCAAAATCAACTACTCTAAATTTAATTCAATTTAGAATATAAATAAATAGGAACCAAAATAAACAAATAACACATAAACAAACACAATAAGTCAATAAGTCAATAATATATAATACAAAACTATAAATATCAACGAAAATAAACAAATACATAATTACTAATAGTAATACAAATAAACAAATACAACAATCAAGTCAATAACATATAATACAAAACTACAAATACCAACCAAAATAAACAAATACATAATCACTAATATACATAAACAAACACAATAAGTTAATAACGTAAAATAAAAAGCTACAAATACTAATTAAAATAAACAAATCCTTTTTTTTTTTTTAAATCCCTTTTTTTTTTTTTTTAACAGGCACCTGCAGGTTGAACCGTATAACCCGTTGAATATACGGGCCAGGTCGGGTACGAATCTAGAAAAACAGGTCCAATACAATTGGACCCGTACCTATATTTTACCTAGATATGGTCTGAACCGTTTTACCAGGTTAACTGTTATATTATGATATCTAACTATAGATTGTATTTCATGAACGGTGAAATCTTGTGTCAAAATTCTAAGTTAAATTCTAACTTTTATTTCTAGGTAGATAATATTTACTTTACCTCAATCATGATTGAAAAATATAGATAAAAATAACTCAAAGTTATCATTGATAGACTCAATATTATAAGTGACTCATTAGTGATCTTTCTAGTTAATATTTTCTTTTTTTTTTTTGTTACTAGGGATGTCTGAGCCAACTTACGTGAATCTCAATTAATCTCTCGAAACTTTAAAATTGTCAGTCGAGTAAGAACTTTATTGGTCACTCCTATTAGTGTTTGGAAAGACTTGAATTTAGAAGCTTATGAAACTTTTTTTTTTGCTTTTTTATCATCAAATCATCCAATTGTTGTTACTAATTAGCTAATCTTCTATGAGAAAGATTTGGTATATATCACTACACTAAAGTTATACAAATTAGACTGTTCAACATTTGAACATTGATTATTAGTCTTAATACATGATTTAAAAATGCCAGCCCTTCGTGATCACTAGGTGTGTTAAATTAGTAATGAATGTATCACCAATTAATACATTGAGGAATGGCGGATGTGTAGAAAGTTGTCTCATTGACTTGGTCAAAAGTACCATCAAAAGAGGTAACTCTCTCATTATGCTTGAATCTACCAATAAAAAGGTGCCACATCAGTGCATTCGACACGTGTATATACACACTATCATCAAGTTATAAAATAGGCATACATTATTTATTTGAAGCAAAGAATATGGAGAATTTATGTAGTATAAATGATGGTGGTTTTCACTTGTTGATGCTTGATTTTGACACCAATAACTCGCACGTGTAAAGTGTTAAGCAACTCTTAGAAATTAAACGTGAATAATTATGATAATCTAATGCAAAGATTGAATAATAAATGGGGGATGATTTTTAAAGTGGTTCAAATGTTTAAAGCGAATCCTACATCTACTGATATTTTATATATGAGAGATTATAGGAGGTCGCATACAGCGAACTACGAACAGAGGTACAATAACTTAATATTCAGATAGAATATCAATCTCAGCCTTTTTCAATTAGGTTATCTTTGATCTGAAAATAAAGATTACAATCAGAATAAGAATTTAGTATCAGAATCCCGAAAATGAAAGGGGGAGTCCTCTATTTGTAGTAGAGGAATTCAAGGTAATAATTACAAATCTACAAGTGGGTAGGTGTCGTGCAAGTCCTTTCTTGCGTCCCATTGGCTGATAACTTAGGAAATATCCTCAAATTACTTGGGGGCTTAGATAAGTGTGCAACCCTTATTCACTCATAGACAAAACCTGAATCTGCCAAGTTGGTGACAGTCATACACTTTCTGTCATAGAGCAACGTGGCAGCTCTTGGATGACGCAAAACCTTCCTGAACTCTGATTGTTGCTTACTGATGTAAGCTTATGTCAGCCTTGACTTTTTAGGCATAACAGAAGCTCCCTAGTTCTTAAGGTTCAAGGATTGAATCTTGAGAACTTCATGATTATGTCGCGACCTGACTTGTTACGAGGAGTATTTGCTTAAACCATCAGTTGAGGACAGTCACATTGTTACAAACGACATGAGGTTGATAGCTTTACTTGACCAGTGAACTGAGAAAAAGTCACAACATGAATCTTCGAGAGTTACACAAGCGACTTGAGGCGATCGTTCCAAAAGGTTCAACGACCCATGGGGATCTTGCTCAGCACTATAACAACGTGTTTTGAGCTTTATCTAACTTTCATGACCTGAAAACACTTAGGATATTTCACTATAAAAAACTGAGAATCATTTTGCTTCGAGTTTGACACGAAGAGAAGAGTGTTTTATTCGAATGACCTCTTCAGATGTTATTCGTTGCGCTTGACAGCTGTTTCGATCAATAAAATAAACTTTATCTGGCAGACGTGTCTTTGTGTAATGCATTTCAGCCATGAGCATTAAATGCAAGCCATGCTGAAATGACATTCTCTTTTGAAGCATTAAATGCGGATGAGGGCACATTTAATATGGAGGAGATAATCACGTCGACATTTGACAATTTCAATGAAGGGAAACACCGGTTGTTCTCCACAAAGTGTGATGGTTACTCTTCACGCAGATTGATGACATATGATCACGATCAACGATTGTTAACACGTCCTGCCCAAATGTTGCTTATAAAAGAAAACCAAGCGTTGTCTTCCTCCCTATAAAAACCTAAGCCCATTTCAAGTTTTTCACAAAACTTAAACTTTCAGAGAGAAAAATGGCGTTTTTACACTCAAGAGATTAGTTTATCCTCTTCCTAGTTAATACGCACTCGTTGCTACGACATAACATCTATTCCCAACAATCAAGAGGTAAAGAAAATTCTTTTCCTTTTCTCTTTTTCATTTCTGTTAAAAAACTTAGTTTTTACAGTAATGATGGGTGTAAACGTTTGATAGGCTTAGACAGTGAACATCCTCGAGTAGTGTTTAAAAAGAAACACTCTTAGGAGTTGAAACCTCGGGCATAGATCTTTAGAAAACTACCCTTAAGAATTTTTCGGGTTTTGGCGACTATATAAGAGAAACCAGGGTATCTTTTACTCTTTTGAGTCGCCTTACGGGGTAATGTAAACGGAGACTGAGTCACCTTTACATGTTGCACATTTTCAGACTTTAAAAGCGATGGACATCCCTAAGGTGAGGATAGCTAGAGAGGGAGGCTCGCAACCACTAGGCACCTCAGTAGGCCCTAGGTAGGTGGTACGAACAACAATCACAAAGGATGAAATCCAAAAAGCACTAGACTAATACGCGATCAATGTAAACGTGTATCGGTATAGGTTGTACACTTATCAAGACCCTCTCGAGCGAATGGCTACGATCTCGGAAGCGATCTTCAAATTTGGAGTGAGGATACCTCTCCACCCTTACATCAAGTCGATTCTTAACTATTTTCAGACCGCACCATTCTAGTTAATGCTGAATGCATATATGATAACGGTCGTTATGTATATCGCGTTTGGTGAACACAACCTCGGCAAGCCAACAACAGTGGAACTTGGCTGCGCTTACTACCTAAAGAAGAGTAAAGATAATGATTCATACTACGTCTCCAAGCGATTAACGATCAAAGAGGGATATTTGGTTACCCCAGCAACGTCGGGGCTTCCAAAACCAAGTATTTCTTCTTCAAGTACCATGGAATCCGTAAATTTAATGAACCGAGTATGTTTCCAATTTAATTTCCAGACTGCTTGTCCTTCAACTCTTCCTTGATAAATAAGACTAATGAATTTTTTGCTTTCTTATAGAAAACAAAACGACCAAATTGTCAGCGCTAGCTGATTTAAGCCGCATCGAGGCATTTGGTCGATTGCCCGACTAGAGTCACGACACGAAGCTGCTTGTGACTACTACTAATCTGTGAAAATACAGTTTTTTTTTCAGCCCCGAGGCGTCTTTCGAAGATCCAGCACATAAGTATTTCTCATGTCGAAAAACTTTAAGCCTTTGCTAACAAAGGAAGATTCTCTTTGCTGATGTCTTTTTATGCCATGCAGTAACTATGCCATCAAAGGCCCCGAAGACATCGAAGAAACCTGGAGGGTTCACATTCCCCAAGATTAATTCGACCAAACCAGTTGGAGCGACATCTAGTGATTTCCCAGCAATGGGGATACGAATTGGTGTCGAAAGGTAACAACCCCCTAAGTGATGCGAGGAAGCTTCTCAGTCCGCGGCTGCTCATGCTTCAAAGAAGAAGACCATGGGCCAGAAGACCAAGAAAAGAAAGCAAATACCCACTGAAAAAGAAACTGATCCTGAATAAGAAGGCTTCAGGGTATTGCTAAACAAGCTTTAGCCTTATCAGACTTTCTTTGTAGAGGCGCCCCCAAGAGAGGCTCCCGGGACCTTGGCTACCCCCGAGAGTTCGTAAAGGGAAGAAGGACTGACCACAACTGCTCAAAGAGAAGCAGACGAACAACAGGTCAAAGGGGGTCCTCCCCCCATGAGGCTAGACCCATCCGTGTTGGATCTATTATGGCAACTACCAGACTATATACGATCGGTGGTTTACACCCTCTTAGAATGCCAACTTGCCACAACCTTTGATAGGTTTGTGGCTTCTCGACCCACCGACCTGGTGACCACCTCCCTTTAAATGCAAAGTTAGGTAAAATGATACGCTCTCTTCGAGAACTTTTCCTTACAAGTCGACTTCTTAGTTTTTTAAGATCATAAAAAAATACTAATTTTATATTCCTTTTCCATGCAGTCTTTGCTCGCCCTGAATGTGACTCAAGAGAAGATGAAGATCAATTCTACTGGAAAACTCCACAAATTGAAGGAGGAAATTGCTAAATTGAAGCAAGATCTCGCAGCTTCAAATACAGAGAGGAAGGCTTCCTACATTCAGGAAAACATGTATCTGACAGAAAGGAATTTTGCTCTACGAGTAGTTGACTTTTAGAAGACCGAGCTTGAGAAGAAAGACAACGATAACAAGGAGCTCCAACGGACAATGGTGAGGCTCACCAAAGAGCTGGGCCAGAGAGAAAAAAGCTGCAAGCGAGTGTGGAGTGCGAAAAAGTAGTCGAAAAGACTCGAGCTGAGTTGTGGGAAAACTCGTAAAAGTAGAAAAGGCATTGTAGATGGATCTCGAGCTGGCTTAGAGGCGATTCACTTCGCTAACCGAGTAGATGAAGTGACAAAACCTTGAGCTTGAGAGGAAGGTTGCTCATGGGGCAAAAACAAGCTATTTACAACTTACAGCCCAAAAATTCGGACATGGATATCTTCGACCTCCTTGATGAGTATCAAACCACTCTCGTTTCCATGCTCGAGGCTGAAGAGTAAGAGGAGTAGGAGCTTGCCTGTGAGGACGATCAGCCGGAAATGGATATTCCTAAAGATTGAGCAAATGACCTAGAGGTTGGCGATCAGCCAAACGACTAAGAGGTCGTATCCAGGGATCCCGGAAATGAAGACCAGTGATTGCTCTCTTCTCTACTTAAACAGAGTCTTTTTTTCTTATCTTTTGTTAATGTAGCTCCTGGCCGTCCCTCGTACATATTCATGAAATATATAAAAATGAAATTTGACCAATTGTGATAGTACTTTTATAACTTAAGCACTTCACAAAACAAATATAGCATATTCAATCCTTGAACTTGTAAAATGTTATAAATAACAAAGTTTTTAAAAACTTGAGATTACGACATAAGTATTTCTTTAAGGAGAATTGGAACAATCTTATTCATGATATTTATAACAATGAGAACTATACAAGTAAAAAAAAAAATGATCAAGCTATAAGCAAGCTCGAAATTACTAGTAATAAGGGTGAAGATGCTCAACATTCCAAGCTCGCGGCACTTCAGATCCATTAAGCCTCTTAAGGTGATACGTTCTAGGTTGTATTACCTTGGCGACGCGATATGGGCCTTCCCAGTTAGGTCCCAATACCCCAGCACTTGGTTTTTTTGTGCCAAGAATAACTTCTTTCAAAACCAGGTCACCAACCTGGAAGTCTTTTCTCCTAACTTTAGAGTCGAATAATCTTTTCGCCCGTTGCTGGTAGGAAGCTATCCTTAACCAAGCTTTATAGCGGTGTTCTTCAACTAAATCTAGACTTACACGTAAGAGTGCTTCATTGTCTGCTTTATTATAAAATTCCCTCCGAAAAGAACTATTCCCTACTTCCACTGAAATCATTGCCTCGCAGCCATATGCTAGCGAGAAGGGTGTTTCTAAAATAGAGGTTCTCGGAGTTGTTTTATATGCCATAGAACTTCTGAGAGATCATCAACCCAATTACCCTTGGCTGCGCCAAGCTTGGCTTTCAAGGTGTGCTTGATAGTCTTGTTAACAGCTTCAACCTGACCATTAGCCAGCGGTCTTGTTACTAAGGCAAATTTCTTATGAATCCCTAGCTCTTTGCAAAACTATTTGAATTCCTCATTGTCGAACTGCTTCCCATTATTAGAGATGAGTGTATGAGAAATCCCATAGTGACACACTATATTCTTGAAGACGAAGTCTTTGAGCTTCTTTGTAGTGATCGCGGTCCACTTAATGAAATAATCTACTACAACCATTGCATACTTGACGCCCCCTTTATCGGTTGACATGAGTCCGATGAGATCAATTCCCTTTATAGAGAATGGCCAAGGACTGGTCATTGTCATTAACTGGTGGGAAGGAGCTTGTGGGATGTTCGCGAATCTCTAGCACTTATCAAACTTCTTTACAAAGTTGAAAACATCTTCATGAAGTAAGGGCCAATAATGTCCCTGACGAATAATTTTATTGGCAAGAGATCATGTAATAGCGTGATTATTATAGATCCCTTCATGTATCTCTCTCATGATATAGTTTGCTTCATCATCCGTCACACATCAAAGGAGAGAAGTGCTAAACCCTTGCTTATGCAACTGATCTCTGATGAGAGTGTAACGAGCAGCTCGAGTTCGCAGGAGTCTTGCCTTAGTCTTGCTGTCGGGCAAAATCTCATCTTAAAGATACTGAATAATCGGAGTCATCCAAGAAATAGATTCGGTTATAGCTACGGCCTATTTAGGTGAACTGATGCTGGGAACCTTAATGTATCGAACCGAAATACTGTTTGGAGCATCAGAATCCAACGATGAGGCTATCTTTGCCAACGCATCCGTGATAGAGTTATTGTCTCTCGGGATTTGCTTGATCGTATAATGTTTGAAGGGCTTGAGCACGACCTTAGCATTCTTCAAATAACTGATCATATTCTCTTCTTTGGCTTGATACTCTCCCAAAATCTAATTGACAACCAGTTGGGAGTCATTATTAATGTTGATCATATCTAACCCCATTTCTCTTACTAGTTATAGACTAGCAAATATCACCTCATATTCAACCTCATTATTCGTAGCTTTGAACCCAAACCTAAAAACTCCATAAATGCGAGTCCCTTTGGGACTGATGAGTAGAAGGCCAACTTCGACTCTTCTCCTATTCGAAGACCCATCAACATAAAAGCTCCAGGTTGACAAGTTCCAAACAATTTCCTAGACAATTTCATTGGCTGGCTGTTCAGATTCCTGATCTGGCTGATGAGAGAACTCTGAAATAAAATCAGCAACAACCTATCATTTGATTGTTGTTTTTCGTATATAATGCAAATCTAATTGACTTAGTTCCATAGCCCACTTAAGCAACTTACCCAAAGCCTTCGACTTCTGAAAAACTTGTCTAAGTGGGTAGCTAGTTAATATATGGATAGTGTGAGCATGGAAATAAGGTTTCAGCTTCCTGGAAACAATCAGTAAGGAAAAAGCTAATCGTTCCATCTCTAGATACTGTGTCTCGGCGTCTAGGAGTTGCTTGCTCATATAATATACTAGCCACTAAATTCCGCCTTCTTTTTGGATGAGAGTTATGCTAACCACATATTGAGAGACGAACAGGCAGAGAAATAAGATTTCCTTGGGAAGTGGCTTGGACATGAGAGATGGCTTTCCAAGATGCTCTTTTATACTCTAGAAGACTTGCTCACATTCTGAAGTCCATTCAAACCTCTTGTTGGCCCTATGTATATTAAAGAACGACAAACAATGATCTATCCCTCTTTATATGAAGCGACTAAGAGCCGCTATCCTCCCATTCAAGCTCTGAACTTGTTTTTGGTTGGTGAGACTCTTGATATCTAAGAAAGCTTGGATCTTTTCGAGGTTGACTTCAATTCTCTGATGGTTAACCATATACCCTAGGAATTTCCCTGAGGATACTCCGAATGAACAATTAAGAGGATTAAGTTTCATTCTATATCTCCGAAGTATGTCGAACATCTCTACGAGTAGGGTGGGATAATCCAGTTAACCAAACCGGATAGGGTAAACCGGAAACCAAACTGGTTATTCGGTTTAGAAAAAATGTAAACCAAAACTGGACTGGTTTATAGAATAAACCGAATTTAAACCATACAGAATATTTGGTTCGGTTATCCGGTTAACCAATTTTCAAACCGGTTTTCAAATTCATGTGAACAAAATTGATAGGAAAATGGTACTTAGTGAAACTGAAAACTGATGGCAAAAGCACCTCAAATTTCATAAAGATAATATAAAAAAAGGGCCCTATTAGACCAGAATTACCTTTTGCTCAACATAATATGGTGATAAAGTTTAGATTTACCATAGCCAAACGAAGTAAAGTGTTTGAATAATTCATTGTATTAGAGCCTCTAAAAATTAAAAGCATCCATCAAAATATTCATCAGATCTCTTGCTGAATTAGAAGATGCATTAGGTTGCTGAATCGACAGTGGACTATTGATCGTGGAGCAAGCGAGCAGCTGAGGATTGAAGATTTGAATGGCGAAGGAAACTGGAGTCGTGGTCGACTGTCGTCACTATTCTTGGTTCAAGGAATTGTAGCACAGTAGCTGTGGTCATACCTGGGTGGGTGGGTGGTTGTGGGTGGTCACTGGAGGTGTGTCGGCAAAATGGTGTTGGCGATATTGCAAATATGGGTTTGGAGTTTCAATTTGATGGTGGGTGTGGGTGGCGCTAGTGAAGATGGGGTCTAGAGAGTGGAGTGGAGGCAAAGAAGAGAATGAAAAGTGAAGATGGGGTTTAGAGAGTGGAGTGGAGGCGGAGAAAACAAGAAGAGATATTGAAAAAAAAAAAAAAAAGGGCAAAAAAATTAAAACATATTTTATTTATATACATAGGGTGAAACTGGTTTTGAAAATCGGTTTCGGTTAACCGGTTTGGGATATTCCCAAATAAAAAACTGAACCAGTTTTTCGGTTTTTAAATTTTCACAAACCGAAAACCAAATCGGTTTACAAAAAAAAAAAACTAATTTTCGGTTTTGTTTCAGATCGGTTTTCAGTTTGGTTTCCGAATTATTTCTCCCACCCCTATCTATGAGATTGGCTATGTGATCTGAAACGACATGTGACTTGACCAACATGTCATCGACATCGACTTTCATTGATTTCCCTATCTGCTTAGAAAACATAAGGTTAACCAAAACCTTATAGTTTGCCCCAACGTTTTTCAGACCAAAGAGCATGACTTTATAATAGTACAACCCTCAATCTGTGATGAAAGAGGTATGCTCCTCATTGGGTGCGTACATTGAGATCCGATTATACCCCGAGTAGGCATCCATAAAGCTTAACAACTCATACCCAGAAGTGGCATCAACGAGTTGGTCGATTATGGGCTAAAGGAAACTGTCATTCAGACAAACTTTGTTGAGATTAGTGAAATCAACACAAGTTCACTATTTGCCATTGGGTTTCATTACCAAAACAAGATTGGCAACCCAACTTGGGTAAAAAGCCTCACAAATGAACCTGATTGAGAGGAGCTTATCCACCTCAACCTTAAGAGCAACATAACGCTCTAGTCTAAGGTTCTCCTTTTCTAGTGAACTAGCCTGATCTCATTGTTGATGTTGAGTGCATGACATATTATATTCGGGCTGTTCCCGACCATGTCAGTAAGAGTCCATGCAAAAATATCAATATTTTGTCTAAAGAAGCTCGTCAGATCTGTAGCGAGTTGAGGGTTGAGATTACTTTCGATTCTCAATACATAGGTCGGCTTGCTCTGGTTGATTGGTACCTCAGATAGAGTCTCAACAGGCCCACTGTGGGAATACTCCTCCTGAACTCGAGAATCTATGTTGTCTTCCACTAGACCTAGCTGTGGTTCGATCCTGCTGATCGCTATAGCCTGTTCGGTAATGCCCACTGACTTCCCTTTCCCTTTGCATGCCATTTGCACTACTCTTACATTGTTGTTGCTAGATTCACTTTGAGAACCCTTAACTTCCCCGCACCCTATCAGTGTGGAAAATTTTATATTCAGATGATAGATGGAGGTGACAGCTTTGAAGTTCCGAAGTAGAGGTTGTCCCAATATGCCATTAAAAGCAGACATGCAGTCTACTACCAAAAACTCTGTTATCTTAGTCACTTTGTAGGTCTCACCCAAAGTGACAGGAAGTGTAATTGTTCCCTTGGGAATCAGATGATCCCTTGTAAAACCATAGAGGGGGATAGAGGCAGGCTTCAGATCTGCCTCGTCCAATTGCATTTCCTCGAATGCTCGTTGAAATAGAATATTCACGACACTACCATTATCCACCAACATCCTATGGACTTCACACCAATCTATTTTAGGCACAATGACAAGTGCATCCTTATGGGAGTGATGCAATCGTATCGCGTTTTTTCTGAGAAAGTAATCTCTTTCTCTCTGTGCACCTTTGCAGGTCGCGACACCGTGCTTATCACACTTACGGGGTCATGGCGAGCTTCTCGAGCGTACTTCTCCTGAGCAGTTCGAGAATTTCTCAGAAGGTGCGACCCTCTAAATATAGTTCCAAGAAGATGGAGGCCCTTGCGAGTTGCAACCACGATTCTTCTTCCTCTACTCCCTTTGATCCTTCTCCCAAGTGGGAGTTGGATCATTAACATACTCTTTGAAGTGCCCCTTTTAATGAGGTCTTTAATCGATATGGTGCCCATTGTCTCTATGATAACGACAATACTTCTTGTTGTTTCTAGCTGAAGAGGGATTATTCATGGGCACTAGCTCTCTAAGCATATTAGCTTCTTCTGATTTATCTAGAATAGCTAATACCGATGCATTCAGCGGAATATACAAATTCTTGTCACGATTACAACAAGGGACTTGGGCATAAGACTGCTTGGGCTCAAATCGCTACTTCTTTCCCTTTCTCTGTTCATCATTAGCCAATTTGTGATCAAGCTTTCTACTACCCTCCCCCTGATTTTTGTCCCAATGACTAGGAGCACTAGTCGAAGGACCAAGGTCGTGGTGGTTTAAGGCGGCTACTGAATTTTTAATCCTAAGATATTTCTCAGTGAGATTGTAGAAACGGGTGGGGGAAATATCATCCTCAAATTACAACTTTTTTCACAGGTTGGTTTGTGGGCGAACTCCCGCAATAATAAGAGTCTGAACTAAATCTTCGGGTGTATTAGCCACCTTATTCAACTCCTTGTGGAACTTGTCAATATAGGACTGGAGGGACTCATTCCTCTTCTAGCGTATGTTGCTTAGATAGCTCAACGGCAATGATAACTTTTTGTTATCCTGGAAGTGTCTCAGAAATAACAAACTCATCTGCTGCCACGAATTAATAGATCCTGGCAAAAACGATTTAAACTAGCGTTTGACGTGGGTAGTCAAAGTCATTGTTAAGCAGCAACATTTAGCCAAGTTGGAAACTTGGTGAAGCTTTATGAGGTCATTGAACTCATAGAGATGATCCTGTAGATCGAAATTCCCATCGAATGCTCACATGTCGGGCATTCTAAATTTTGATGGGAGAGGAGTAGTCAATGTTGCTGAAAAAAAGGGAGATGCCTTAGTGACCTGCCCTCACTCATTTTGCTGAGCTCTAATTTGATCTAGAACTTGCTGTAATTCCTTAATCTGAGGAAACGGAGCTATCCGAGGATCACTTTCCACAACGTGGGTTCGCCCCTCATGATTACGGTTGAGGAAAGACTACAGGTTGGACTTTTCCTCACCTTGGCTGGATCCTCCGGCATACCTTGACACATGTTGGCTGGAGCCATGCGAAGGCACCGAATGACCAAGGGAGCTATCCTAACCTCCGCGGTGGTTAGAACTGACGCGAATGGTGGGCATTTCCCTAACGGTGATGTTCACGCTGACGATAATGGGAATCTCCCTGCCTTGAACTCTTGTGGGGTTGCCCATGCGATGTGGCGTGGGACGGCTAATGATGCGACATACCGCCAAGTTGCAAAGTCACAGGTATTCTACCCGCTTCATGACCGGTATTCATTGGTCCCTTGGAGCCCTTTGGCCGGCCACCTGTTTCCCCTTATCTTTACGCATTATAGTGTGTGCGACATGAGCTTTCGTCGATTTTTGCGCTTCAGTGCGACCTACAGGTGTCTTGGAGGTGGTACCGCTTTATCAAAATTAGGCGGTACTACTTGATCTAGACGATCTAGCCTTTGGTTGACCATTTGGAGATTATTGTTAAACCTCTCTAGCTATTCATCACAGTTGGGTTAAGCTGTGAGCTTGAGGAAATATCCACCATAGTACCCTGTGGAATTGGAGGTACTTCATGAGAAATAATATCCTGTACTTGGGGGATCTCTTCCTTGCTGGTGCTAGCTCGCTCGGCTTCAAGACCACGAGCCATTTGTTCGTGAATAGAAATTATTGATCATAGATTTATGATGAAGAGCAGATACTAAATTAGGCCATCTTTCTAGCGCTAAACTGTTGATTCTTGATTTTGACACCAATGACTCGCACGTGCAAAGTGCTACACAACTCTTAAAAATTATACGTGAATAATTATGATAATCTAATGCAAAGATGAATAATAAATGGGAGATGATTTTTAAAGTGGTTCGGATGCTTAAAACAAATCCTACCTCCATTGCTATTTTATATATGAGAGATTGAAGTGGTTCAGATGACTTTTTAGGCATAACACCACTAGTTATTCTATTGTTGTTCTTTAAATTTTATGGAATGTGGTACTTGAATCTCTGGAATATATTTGCAAACATATAATTTTAAAATGGGTATCTTCCAGATTTGAAAATTATATGAACACCATTTTGGTTGGTTTTTTTATTTTATTTAAATTTGTAAGTATGAACACCATTGTAATACATTAAAGTGAAGCACCAAGAAATAAAAAGTGGGGGCGGGCATGTTGGTTGACCAAATTCCGCATGAGGAATGAGAAGGCCACACCACCACATGCTTCATGCTTTTGACTGCCTTTGACTCATCAATTTTAACCACTCATCTTTTTGACTACTAATTTATCATTTTTAGACCTAACTCATTACTCATTCA
This sequence comes from Pistacia vera, assembly GCF_008641045.1. NCBI lineage: Eukaryota > Viridiplantae > Streptophyta > Magnoliopsida > Sapindales > Anacardiaceae > Pistacia > Pistacia vera. The sequence continues at coordinate 68,070 of NW_022195230.1, read as the reverse complement.
CACTTGCTTATCCCCAAAGAGAAGAAAATTTTGAGTTATATGGGTTTTCTCATTGATCAATCGGATATGATTTATATATACAAAATTTTACCCAAGTTAAGTTGGATCAAATTTGACTACATGCATGGTAACTAGAGTCCAAATATCAAGTCGAATCTTCATTTGTAAATCTCTATCAATTTCTTAAGTCATTTTCAAGATAGTAAAAAAATGTAATTTTTATTGTTTTTCTTGTGAAATATTCAACAAGAACTCCAAAATCTACCCTTACCCACTATGCTGTCTTTTGACCTCATTATTTAAATACAATATGCATATTTTTAAGCTTAAAAATTTGACCACCATAAATTTTAATCCTGAGGAAGAAGACCGTAGAAACTATAAAACCTATTTGACTATTAAAAGTTGAGTTAGGTTGATTAATATAGAGCAAAATTTCAATTTATTTTATTATGTAAACTGATTCTACAGATAAATTAAGTTATTGAGAGGCTGAGGCTGATATCTTTCAGAATCTTTATTACATAATGTGATTGCAACAAATGGTCCCTCACCATCAACAAGAATTAATGAGACGTGGGGCCAAAAATTATATTCTGATTATATATTAAATCTCTATGAATGAATTTGATTTATTTTCACTCAATGATAGAGAAGAGAACCATTTAGTTGACAAACTTACCCTACAGGGTCAGTAATTCACTAATTAGGAAATTAGCTCATAATTGTTTGAAATATATGTATATTAATTTCTATTGTTCTTATCTTGGGCCGACATGATAATGTTTATTTTAATAAATTTCTGATGAAAGATTTAACACCTTTTTTGTTTGACTTGTGTGTCTTAAAAGACAAAAAAATTTCATGTACAAGAAGTGTTCACTTACAAAGTTGAAAGATATCTATCTTCATCTTGCCTAACTTAAGTAGATGAAAATGGTGTCCAAAGTGAACTTGAGTATCACCACTCAGAGAGAGAGAGAATGTAATAATTGCAAACCTTCTTTAAATTTTTAATCTTTTAACTTTTTTTTTTTTTTTTAACTAAAAATAAAAAAGAGACCAATAAAGATTGGTTAGAGAAAACAAAACAGAAAGACAGAACCTTCTCTTTAGATTTTTGCTGTTAGAAAAAAATTAAAAACTGCTTCACTTCTTCAGCAGCCAGCTCAAACTCATTAAACTCTGATTCCTATTATTCTAATCCCATTTAAAATGAAAACCCCTTTTCTTTCTGCTCCAATCTGACTCCTTTGAAAAAGGTACTCCTTTTACGTTTTTCAATTCTTTGATATTTTTTCTTCTCATTTCGATTTGTTATTCAGCAATTCTTGTTCAAGCTATGATCTTGTTTCTGGGATTTCTTTGGTTTCGATTTTTGTTTGTAAAATTCTAAGCTTTATCTGGGTTTATGTGAAAATGTTGAAAAAAATTGAAATTTTGAATTTTGGTCAATACCCAATAAAGCAAATTCAAAAAATTTCTTGGTATTTTCTCAGCTACCAAACGTAGAGGAGTGGTTCACGTTCTTTTTATTATTTCAAGAATTGTGTTGTGTGTGTTCGTGTGTAATGTTTAATTTTTGTGTTTTCAAAGGTTACAGCTCTGAGGACCTATTTGTTTTTACATGTCCATGTTTATGTATGTATCCATGGCTCATAATAACTGATATTGCACGGACCATTCCTAATTTTGTTGAGATAATTTTTAATGGCAATTTTCAGTATTCTTGGAGTGGTCAATTTCAATGTTGAAAAACAAAGTTAGAAAAACATGGTTTTATGCTAGGATTTGGGTCAAATACGCTTAGCAATTACCCTAATCATTGATTTAGAGAATTTTCTTAAGGTTTCCTTGTAACCGTAATCTGATTGACCAAGGGTATATGATTATCTGTACGTCCCAAAATGGTATACAAATCACTAAACATTGTCTAACTCTTGTTGCTGAGTCAAGAGTGTAAAAGAACACCTTCATGAATTAGGACAGTGGCTAATGCTACCATTCAGATGCTGTTCATTCACATTCTTGACTAATTAATAACTAAGTAACATGTGCTTATACGCACAAGGCCAAACATTCATGTGTCCAGAGGCATGTGCTGCTTGACTTTTCATGTTTTGTGATTTACACAATTGTGCGTGAAATATTAGTCTCTTTTTTTCTTTAAACTTTATCATTGTGCATTTTACATATAGATTCTGAAGTTGATACTATGATGTTTCCGTTGAAATGGATCTCACTCAGGTTTTTGCTGCAGATCACGTGCTTTGCTGTATTGCTCAAGGGTTGATATTGTTGAAGATGGAACTGGTCTTTGCCGTTCTAATATGGGCTTGCTTGCATTCGACTGTACAATCTGATTATCAAGGTATGATACATTCCTTATTTGATATATGTACGCAGCCTATAGATATGCTAATTGAGCGTTCCCAATTGGTTGTCTCTGTTGTAAATTAGACAAACTTCTGATTATAGGGTAATCTGGAAATGAACTGTCCAGTTTATAATAGTCATCTGGAGTCAAAGTTTGTTGCAAACTAATTGTAGCCAAGCTAAGCAGAGCTAAATTTCTATCATTTACTTCTTTGGTTGTTAAGCTAAAAGTTATTCTATTAGTTTAGTGAACTCTATAGCAATGAGTAATTTGGAACAGTGGAAGAACTTCTGTTGTATTAGATTGAATGGAAACATAAAAAAAGAAACCAGTTCAGATGCAAAGAGAGAGATGGCTTTCAGGTAATAAAGTCAAATTGAAATGTTGATTAAGGTAAATCTTTGCTGATTCAGTAGGCAGTTATCAGTTCCTAGTGAGATGAGATTTTGATTGATCATTTTCTTTTATGTTTGATTTTATTAGGCTTGTGAAAATTTTTGGTACTTATATATTGTTGTTGGGTTAGCTGTTCATTTGGTGGTGAATATTCCTATATTCTGTTTCAGGAGATGCACTATACGCTTTGAAGAATTCATTGCATGTTCCAAGCACTCTGCTGACTGATTGGAATCAAAACCAAGTTAATCCATGCACTTGGTCCAATGTCATCTGTGATAATAGTAACAATGTTGTCTCTGTGTGAGTTATTCTTAGATTAAGTTTGAACTTCCTTTTTTTTTATTATTTTTTTTTCAATTATAGTGCTTAGATAGCACACTATGCCAGCATAAATTACTTGTTTGTAGATGTACTTTAGTTGCATTCTTGTATCTTATATGAAAGTATGCTAATACCTTTTACTCTTTTGCAGGACATTGTCAACCATGAACTTTTCTGGAACTTTGTCACCCAGAATAGGAGTTCTAAAGAATCTAAAAACACTGTATGTATGGAGTGTATGGGAGTAATCAATATAATTTGTTACAGTATTTTATATACCTTTTTAATCTATTTTCCTGAGGTGACTATTCTCAGTTTCTAAATAATGAATTCTAGGGGTACTTATCAGCAGTGGTGAAAACTCTTTATCCATATTGCCTATGCAGTCCTTATGGAGTTTAATAATGATCTTGGCATTCCTTTTTTCTCCTCTCCATTTTATCTACTCTCGGGATGACTTGCATAATTCCATTGGGTTCAGAACACATGCACAGCAGTCTGGTATTTTATTTGGATAAGGGAAACCTAGGATCTCTAATTGAGCCATTTGAGTCATAAACACTAATCTTCTGTGTGTTTGGTTATTGATTTTGCCATTATGATTTGCCTTAGGTTTAAAATAAAGTTCCAAGACTAATTGTTTTTGCATGAATTAAGGAAGACGTTCACTTTTGAGCTGCATGAATTTATAGGCTTACATTTCTTTATTGGAGGCATTATTTCAATTTGAACCAAGGAAAAAAAAAAAAAAAAAAAAAAAAGATCTTCTGACTTCTGGATTTTTTATTTCGTTGATCCATGCACTTGGTCCAATGTAATCTGTGATACTAGTAACTCTCTCTCTCTCTCTCTTCCCATCACATGGATACAGAACATTACTAATTACAACAATGAGATGTAACTTGCCAGCTTTTACTTAGTTCATAGTTGATTTATAAGATTGTAATGGTCATTGACTTGTTCCAGTATATGGATATGTATACATGCAAGATGTTTCTAATATATATAAGATGCACTTTTCATGCAGTACGTTGAAAGGAAATGGCATAAATGGTGAAATACCTGAAGAGTTTGGAAATCTTTCAAATTTAAACAGCCTGGACTTGGAAAATAATCATTTAACTGGTCAAATACCATCTTCACTTGGTAATCTAAAAAAGCTTCAGTTCTTGTAAGTTATTCCATCAATAATTTTTTTTTTTCCTTCAGTTGTATTATATATCTATATGTTTTTCATATATTTCTGATAAAACCTTGCTATGTTTTTGACATGTAATCAGAACTTTGAGTCAAAACAACCTAAATGGCACTATCCCTGAGTCACTTACAGGTCTTTCAAACTTGATCAATATGTAAGTGGTTCTAGAAACTAACTGATGCCCGAATGAAGTATAAATAAGTTCCTTCTCTTCCCCCACATTTCTGGATCTTGGAGTTACTTTATGTGGGCTTGTGTTTGTCAACATCTTTTTAAGTTTTTGATTGCATAGTTGAACTTCTTTTTGCAGTCAGCTTGATTCCAATAATCTCAGCGGCCAAATTCCTGCACGTTTATTCCAAATTCCTAAGTACAAGTATGGACAACACCTACTTGTATTATTTCAATGCCGAATGACTCAGTCATAATCTAAGATGCTGTGAACTTTTCACTTATTTGATATGCTTGTATTTAGTCTTTCTACCTCACTCTTTTTCATCAGCACTAAACTTGATTGTGCTGGCTTATATTAGTTTCACAGGAAACCATTTGAATTGTGATAAAAATCTTCCCCACCCTTGTGAATCTAGGAGTAATGATTCAGGTAATTTTTTTTTATGTTAGTTTGCTTCATAATGAGGGAGATGTTTTCTTAAAATAGAGCTGTTAAATTTTGTTGGACCAGCTAATTGCTTAAGGTAATTCCCAATTCTGACAGGCGGTTCGAAGAAGCCAACTATCGGAATTATAGTTGGGATTATTGGAGGATTTCTTGTTCTTCTTTCTGGAGTCCTTCTGTTTTTCTGGTGCAAGGCTAAACATAAAGGCTACAGGCGTGAAGTATTTGTAGATGTTGCAGGTTTGTGTTAATTTTCAGTTTACCAGAGACTAATTACTTTTAGATGTTATTTTATTTCATATATATATTATTCTATGGTTTCTCTTTTCAGTATTTAGCTTAAATTTTTGGAGCATATATGCATGGTTCAAACAATGTTCTCATTAGGATGGTGATGAACAATGAAGTGCAATATTTATACACATTATTCTGTATAAAAATTTGTATGAATAATTTGTAAGTGTAGCATTATTCATTTTAGTTTGTGGTTATGAAATGTTGTGGGAGAATTTCAAAATTGTGAACTTCAACCACATGATTTAGTTTGCCACTCATGACTTCATGGATGCTTGCTTTGTAAAAGCTCTCTCTGGTATCCATTTTGTTCTACTCGTCGGGTAGCTCACCTGTTTTATCCTGTATTACAAGTTGTGTACCATCTTCGAATTTTAGAACTGAAGTATTTAAATTTGCATTTTCTTTTAATGTAGTTTCTCAGTTGAAGCTGTCTTTTTTATTGTGTGACCAGGTGAAGTCGACCGAAGAATTGCATTTGGTCAATTGAAAAGATACTCGTGGAGGGAATTGCAGTTGGCTACCGAAAATTTCAATGAAAAAAATGTCCTTGGACAGGGAGGTTTTGGAAAGGTTTATAGAGGGGTCCTTGCTGATAACACAAAAGTTGCTGTGAAGCGATTAACTGATTTTGAGAGTCCTGGGGGAGATGCAGCTTTCCAACGTGAAGTTGAGATGATAAGTGTGGCTGTCCACAGAAATCTATTACGGCTGATTGGCTTTTGCACAACACCAACAGAACGTCTTTTGGTGTACCCATTTATGCAAAATTTGAGTGTGGCCTATCGTCTACGAGGTATTTATATCTATGCAATTTCATATAAATCGAAGCTGCTAAGTGCAATGTAATTGTTTACCTTTTTTCCTCAGATATTATTTTCTAATATGAGTCTTAATAAGGTAATAAATGCACAAGTGAAAATTTTGTGTATTGGCATCAGAGAGTGGTGCCTTTCGAAATTGTTCATCTGTTCTCAGTATAATCATGTTTTGTTTCAGAATATACCATCAGAAATACAAAGCCTGAGACCAAAGTAAATTTAGAAGGCCACGGGTTTCCTTCTCAAAAAAATTTACATGCGATATCATTACCACTGGACACATACAATGGAAATTATGCTTGTATCTTTATTGTTAGGGGCATTGTAGATTATAGGGAAGATAAAGTATTTGAACGGTGTGAATCCAAATTTTTTTGCATCTTTGTGGTCATAGTCCTAGTCCAAGTTCTAATCTGTCAAGCACAAGGATTACCTGACTCCAGTGGAGATCTGAATAGAATCTGTTCATTTACTTGATTTAGCCTGAAGTATTGTTGAATTTTTAGTAATACAAGTCAAATGATGGACTATGCGTATTTAATCTTAAGTTCTGCTGTAGGCCTACCACTTTACCATGTAAAATTTTATAGGGAACTTATAAAATTTCTTGGGTTGTAATTCTTGTACCAATTTATGCATACGATAATTTCTAGAGGCTGCTCTGATGATGTTTGACTAATTTTTAAGCATTATTGCAGAAATTAAACCTGGGGAACCTGTTTTAGACTGGGCTACAAGAAAAAGAATTGCCTTAGGTGCAGCACGTGGGCTGGAATACCTACACGAACATTGCAATCCTAAGATCATTCATCGGGATGTGAAGGCGGCTAATGTATTGCTGGATGAAGACTTTGAAGCAGTTGTTGGTGACTTTGGCCTTGCCAAATTGGTTGATGTGAGAAAGACTAATGTGACGACTCAAGTTCGTGGGACGATGGGCCACATAGCACCTGAATACTTGTCCACTGGGAAATCATCCGAAAGAACAGATGTTTTTGGGTATGGGATTATGCTCCTGGAGCTTGTAACAGGTCAACGTGCAATTGACTTTTCTCGCCTAGAAGAAGAAGATGATGTCTTACTGCTTGACCATGTAAGACACAAAATGTTGTACTATCTTCATTTGTTTGTCTGCATTTATCCTCTCTCCTTGCCTCATAATGGTTGACTTGTTTATATATAACTTACAAATTAAACAATTAAATTTAATCTCTCAATAATTTGGAGCAGTTGGCACAGCTTTAGATGTTAAACATCTTTGCTAGCTTGAGCCCAAAATGCAATTGTTTCAACAGATGTATAGTGCTCTACTTTCTTGAAGATGTTTCTTACAAACTTGTGTAACTAGTTGTACTTGTACATCAGTATTTTTTCTTGCTACATGGAATTCCCAACTTAAGTGTTTTTTGTTGGAGCAAATGCCTTTTTCACTTCTTTTGGGAGGAACTTTGGCCATAAAATATTCAAGTGGCATTTTTTTTTCTCTTGGTGTTTTAAGAAATCTTGTGAGGAGAAAATGCTTCCAGCATGTTTTCAAGTCATCTCATATGTGCTTTGTTGTGCCAAAGTTGATGTTGTTCAAATTTAGTGTTGATATGAAAACAATCTTTAACTTGTATGAGGAACTTTACATGCATCCTCATGCTGGAATTCAGTTAAATTGGGCTTCATTTGTAATGTTGTTGCTACATCAAAGTCTCATGATGTTGGAGTGTAGATGTACATCTTCTTCTCATTTTCAGTTTTAAGTTAAATTGTTCTTGGAAAAGATGAAATTTATTTGAAATTTGACAGCATTTCACTTATGAAAATTTTCATTTGATGCATAAAAGATTGAAGCTAGATAATTCGATTGGCTTATAATTTTCAAGTTTTATACTAATCAGTTCTGATGATTGCATCAATCTGTGTTAATTTGTCTCCAAAAGGTCAAGAAGCTCGAGAGAGAAAAGAGACTGGATGCTATTGTAGATCACAACCTTCATAAAAGTTACAACATCCAAGAGGTGGAGATAATGATTCAAGTTGCGTTGCTCTGTACACAAGCATCACCTGAGGACCGTCCAGCAATGTCAGAGGTTGTACGCATGCTGGAAGGAGAGGGGCTGGCTGAGAGATGGGAAGAGTGGCAGCACGTTGAAGTTACTCGTAGGCAAGAGTACGAGAGGCTGCAAAGAAGATTTGACTGGGGGGAAGATTCCATACACAACCAGGAAGCAATTGAATTATCAGGTGGAAGATGAGGTAACGGATTTGATTTGGTGTGACAAGCATTTAACTGTGTTACATTAGGCTAGCTTGATGTTTCCTTCAGCTGATATAATTCTAATGCCAAAAGTAATGGCGTGGAAAGAAAGGGGCAAAAAAAGGAAACATGCCTTCATATTTTTGTATATCATATGTTCGTAGTAGCTCTTCCCTTTTGTTCCTTGTGTAATTTAAGTTTTGGTTAAATTTTGCAGCCATGAGCCAACTAAACGTAAGGAAAGAGCTCTTATTCTGTATAAGGAAGTTTTTTTAAGTGATATTGGAGATCTGCTGGGTTGACACCAGTCTGATATTTTTAGCTTGTGCTCTTCACAAGGACATAAGAAAGACAAATTCTGGTTTTCAATCATGTTTAAATTATGCAGAAAGGCTACCGTTTTGTTATGTGTCTATGCCTATGATACTAATGGATGCAACTGCTTTAACCTGCCATTCTTCCATTTGCTGCATCTCCTTGACATCATCTTTACATGGGATTTGCTCTGCCAAAAGATACTCTGGTGTCTTCTCCATGTCTCTACACTCCATTTCTACAAGGTTGATGCCAAACTTGATACAATCAACCACTGCCATTGCTAGAGCTTCTATTGACATGGCTTCTTTGGCTCGAAATCTGACCTTAAGAACTTGCACAATGCTTTTTAGCAGCATTCATGCCTAGGCTCTTCTCCATGGAGATCAAATCAAGTCACTAGTATGCTTATATATATGTGTTCCAAGCCTTCTATCTTGTGATGAAGGTCACAGATGGCACATGAACAAGGTTACATATTGTTATATCTTTCTGTGACTTGGGCCAATTGTACTTCACTTTCACTTTTTCATGCACTTTTACTAAATCACAATCAAAGATAATTGATTAACTAATAAAAGTTGTTAGGGGGTAGTTGGCCGGTAAAAAAACCAATGGGTATGCAATGAATGTGTACTTACTAGTAATTAATTATATCTAAGTTTTAAAGCCCAGCTTGGTCATGTGAATGCTTTCATCATAAGTTCTTAGTTTTTGTATAACTTTTAGATTTGGAAAATGTATACACATGAATGCATGTGATATATGGGTGAGATAACTTATAATTCAGTGTAGTAATTGAACTAGATTTTGATAATTAGTAAAAGTGTTTTAAAGGAGACAACCAAAAGCCTTTAGAAAGCAAAAAGTGTTACTAGAAAGATGCTTGTCTACTTAACATAAAAGAGAAATGTTTTCCTTTTCTCTCAACAAAAGTGAGGATTTCATGTGCAAAGTTTACTGAATTTCTCAAATGGAAATAGAAGTTAGGCTGTTATCATCAAATTATGATCAATAATATGTCACTAGACAGATATAATGTACTTTCTAGTTGGATCAAATTATGTAGTGTTAGAAGAGAAAAATCATAGTCTTATAATATGATCCAATCATATTCATAATTTATGTGAAACCCTCTTAAAAATGAACATCACCATGATGAATAAGTTTAAATACTGTCATATCCAAAACAATGCATGACAAGATTTTTAATTGGACGGAGGTGAGAGAATGTCCTAAGTAAGTATTCATAGTTCTGCCAGGGCTGAAGGTTAACAGATTATACAAGAGCAGAAAATAAGATGAAATTGAGATAAGTTTTTCTATTAACAACATTCAATTTGAAAGAAACATTATAACGCTAATATAATGCTATAACAATTCCTCCATAAAGAACACATTGCAACTCAGATTATAAGGTTAGGCATTGGCAAAACACATTTTTCTTTTGAAATTGAAGTTTTGTCTTTGTCTGAGTCACTGAGGCTGCAGCTTTAGCCCATTCACGCATCTTTTCTTTCAACCATTGCTCATTAACCACTAACACCTCACTTCTCTTCTGCTCATTCTTAGTGCTTAACCTTTGCTCAGCCAGCAGATATGCAGGAATCTGTTCCAGGCCACCATGTTCCCATGCTTCTACATCAATGCCACACTCAACATAGTCAACGCCTGCCATTGCAAGAGCTTCGATAGACATTTTTTCTAAGGCAGCACACTCACAAATTTCTACTCTAAAGAATGTATCAATGAAGAGAAATCTTTGGTGATTTTTATGACAGTATGATGGAGTGTATTTATATGCAGTAAATTCGTGTGAGAAACCACTGTTTAGAGGATTTCTTGTGTGCTATCAACATTTAGTTAGAGGAAGATACACGGGTATCACATGGACAACGTTTTACTTCATTGTACCCGTGATCTCTTAACGGGCCTTAACTGAAGTTGCTTACTAGTATTGGAAGATATAATTTGACAGATTAACCCCAAAACTTTTGCTAATATGTCTAGGCAATAACTTGCACACCAATTTGGAGATTATTGTCTAAAAGGGTATTGTCTAAATAAGCAACAAAAGCAGTTTATCCACAGTGCTTAACATGTCAACCACAATACTGGAACTGACTTCTATCTGTGCTTCTTCTTTACGTCATTGAATTCGTCAAGAACTTGTCAGCAATGAGCAATGCTGTTAAAATCTTGAATTTCCCGTGGTAGAAACTTCCTTATAGAATCTGCGCATGGTAGTTTAGTTACAAAGGGCAACTACCTTCGATATTTATGGTTATCTACATTTGAGGGCTTCACATGTTGTTCCTCTACATGGATGCCACATCCAAATGCAATGAATTTGATCAGTTAAGATTTTTGAGAAGATTCAAGTTTAATAGTACAAATACAATGCAACATATCAGACCTGTCAGCTAAGAGATACAGTATATATACATCAGAAGAATTAGAGACTGTAAAAGAGTAAATGAAAAGACATAAAATCTGAACCTTCTAGATGTATATCCCTCTTGCTCTGGTAATTTTTACGCAAAATATAAGTTAGAAACAACAAATAAACCAACGAGAAAGAAATGAAAATCCTCATTACTGTTAAACAAATAAATAATCTGAAACAAGATTTTCCAGGGCAACAATCATTTTATTGATGATTCTTCATTGCTCCACTTTTGGATTCTCTTGATTTCATGATCTTCATCTTCTTCATCAGTTAGTGTTGATGCGTGATTTTTGACACCAACTAATCGACACGTGCGTAACGTTGATTGGTCAAGAGACACACGTGATTATGGATAAAATATAGAGTAAATGCAATGAGAGCTTTTTAAAGTGGTTCGGATGCTAAAGTAGCAAGTCCTATGTCCACTGATATTTGTATTAGTATTGTGGGTCAGGTCGCAACAGCGGACTGACTTACAAATGATTAGGGAAATATAAATACAAAGGTACGAGAGAGAGAGAGAGAGAGAGAGAGAGAGAGAGAGAGAGAGAGAGAGAGAGAGAGAAAGCTAGTTCAGAATTTAAAATGGCCGAATCCCCTTAATGAAGGGGTCTTCCTCTTTTTATAGTGAGATGAGTGCAAGTAATCATCATTAAATCCATGGGTTGGTGTGAATGTCAAGAGAAAATCTGGCTTCAAGTCACATTGCCGACCTTCCAAGCTGATTTCACGGGATTTGGAGCAGGAAAATGGACACGCGGGAGCTCCATAACGTCTGGCAGGCCTGACGTGTGCTTACCGTTCTGACGGGAACAGGTCACACCCCATCACGTGATTTCCCACGTCAGCCCTTGATTTTCCAGGCGTAACAGAAGTCTCCTAGCTTTTAAGGTTTGAGGATTGAACCTTGGAAACTAAGTCATGCCGCGATTGGAGGTTCTGATAATTTCGACCTGAATGGAAGAAGCTCGGGACATGGCCTTTTGCGAACACGACCTCGCAGAAACCTTGCCCAAATGACCTGACAATCATCATCCAAGTGACCTGGCTTCATCGGCGTTTCTTACCGTGCCTTAGGGTTGGAGATTCAATGAGCTCATTTCTGCGCTGTCAAGCGCTCTGCACGTGTTAAAGCATCTGGCAGGCGCATTAAATGCGTTGTGTGCTGACCCGACGTTATTTTGACAGAGCATTAATTGCACGACACACTCGAAACGACAACCCTTATCACAACATTGAATGCGACGTGGGGCGCATTTAATGCGGAGAGAGAGAATGGCATCGTTTCGATTCTGAGGGGTGGTAACCGTCGGTTCATAGTCCATATAAAAGCCCAAATTTTTTAGATGATGCCACCAGAATCCCTTTTGCCTCGAGCGAAAAATCTTTGCAAACCGGAAGTTCTTCTTTTCCGATTGGCATCTCTCCGATATCCGAAACAAGAACCGTCCTCGGTCACGCGCCCCAGAAGGTAAGGTCTCTCTTTTTCTTTCTTTATTTTGGGGTGCAATGGCGTTGGGTTTCCTGGTGTTTCATCAGAGATGCGACGCTGACGTCGGGTTCGAGCTGTGGATGGCAGCTCGAGTTACTGTTAGGGTTTAAGGAATTTGTTTCATGCCGCCGTGTGGGGCAACATGCAATGGCTAAAATGACATTCTGTCTGTCGGTGTTGCAGACTGTGGAATGGAACCTTCAGCGTCCAAACCCGAGGAAGGAGCCGGTTCGTCTTCGCGGGATGTTCCCGCAGACGCATCCCTTGATGTCTTCTCGGTTCTCACCCGAGAAGAGTTCGAGAGGATAAAAAGACAGTTCGACGTCCGCACAGAGGTGTTCCTCGACATAACCCTCATCAATTATCCAACTATGTTTTATGCTGAACAACTTCCTTTGCAACCTTTCTCTCATTATACATAACCCTCATGAAGTCCTCATTTTCAACATTTGCATCATGCACATCAATGTCAATTGGAACTTGGGATTTCTCACTTGACTGCGCATTGTCATCCTCCACCATAAGCAAACTGTATTGCTCAAATAAAGACAACAAAGTTTTCTTCACTTTTCTCATCAACTTATCAGCTACAACAACATCATAGGACTCATTAACTACCCAGTCCGCATATTCTAACTTGTGCCTAAGATCCAGTACAGTTGTAATAAATAACATATGTTGATATTATCAACATTTGACCAATACTTATCAAATTTTATCTTCATCCGTGTAGCCATATTACGTAAGCCAAGATCATGACTTTTATACCATGTTGAAATCTTTACCAATGCTGAAAATCTCTCGCATATATGCATTACCAGTAACATAAAGAGAACCAGAGACACATAAAGTAGCATCAAAAAATACTTTCAAGAAAGGTAACAAGTAATGAGCATATTTCCAATCAGTACTCATAGGCAAACCCCGTGACCTATCACCACTAGTAAGCTCATTTACATACTTACTATCTTCAAATGCCAACAACTCAAAAGCTTTCTGAAATTTTAATGCTGCTTCCAACATCAAGTATGTAAAGTTTCACCGGGTTTCTACATCAAGAACCAAATAACTTTTACTTGCGATTTTTTCTTTCTCCACACACACCTTATCTTTGTAACCTTGATGGAGAAGACCTCACATATGTCACTGCTGAACGTATTCTAAATATGGAATCATCCATATCCTTTAACCTTTCTTTCACAATTAAACTCAAAATATGTATACAACATCTCATGTGTGGAAAATTACCATCCCATACACTTCCCTTCCAACTTGCTAGTCGAGTCTTGAGATAGCTTATCCCAACATCATTAGAACTAACATTGTCTACTATGATTGTGGATACCTTATAGATACCCCAATCAAGTAAACCTCTCAACTGCCTTGCTAATCATTATACCTTTGTGACTAATGATTGGACAAAAATTTAAAATTCTTTTCTGTAGCTTCCAATGATCATTGATGAAATGTGCAGTAAGACACATATAGTTAAGGGTCTAACAGCTTGTCCATGTATCAGTGCTGAGACAAACTCTATGCGAAAACTAACTGAAAAACTACTTCAACTTTTGGCACTCTCCAATATACATTTTGAAGCAATCTTTAGTCACAATTCTTTGGCAAGGTACTTGAAATCTAGGTTGTGTCAATCATCCCGTTACGGAACCCCTCACGTTCCACAAAACTAAAGCGTAACTCATCAACAATGATCATTTTTGCTATAGACTCTCTAATCAGATTTGGATCATATTTCCATGATACCAATGAGGATTGTGCGGAGAGGGCAATGCCGCTTGAGAGATCACGTGATCCTTGTTGAAAAATTAAGGTCTTCTGTCTCTTGTCTGCCACATTTGGAGGATACGTTTTGCATCTATTTAAGTGGTTACGTAGACAACTCGTACCACTCTTACTCGGACATGCTAGAACACTCCCACAGTAACTATATGTCGCAGTCAAATCATCCTCATTCTCACAATCATTATTAACAAAGTGATCCCACACTTGAGAACTATTCTTCATATTACATGTACCCCTTGAACGTTTGGGAGGTAAAGGTGCTGGTGGTGGCATGGAATTTGGAGTTGGAGTTGGAGTAACTTGCACACCAATTTGGAGATTATTGTCTAAAAGGGTATTGTCTAAATAAGCAACAGAAGCAGTTTATCCACAGTGCTTAACATGTCAACCACAATACTAGAACTGACTTCTATCTGTGCTTCTTTTTTACGTCATCAAGAACTTGTCAGCAATGAACAATGCTGTTAAAATCTTGAATTTCCCGTGATAGAATCTTCTTTATAGAATCTGCACGTAGTAGTTTAGTTTAGTTAAAAAGAGGAACTACCTTCGATATTTATGGTCTGAACAGGTTTTTTATATTTGAGGGCTTCACATGTTGTTCCTTTACATGGATGCCACATTCAAATGCAATGAATTTGATCAGTTAAGATTTTTGAGAAGATTCAAGTTTAATAGTACAAATACAATGCAATATATTAGACTTGTCAGCTAAAAGATACAGTACTATATATACATCAGAAGAATTAGAGACTGTGAAAGAAAAGACATAAAATCTAAACCTTCTAGATGTATCTCCATATTGCTCTGGTAATTTTTATGCAAAATAAAAGTTACAGGGACCACAACTATTAAAAGAAACAACATATAAACCAACGAGAAAGAAATGAAAATCCTTTTTATTGTTAAACAAATAAATAACCTAAAAGAAGATTTTCCAGGGCAACAATCATTTTATCGATGATTCTCCATTGCCCCACTTTTGGATTCTCTTCTAGTTTCATCATCTTCATCTTCTTCATCGGCTAGCAAATGGGATGGAGGAGGCTCAAAATCCTCATGCTCCCATTCTTCAATTTCCATACCCCATTCTAGATAATCTGTGCTAGCCATTGCATAAAGCTTCCATAGAAACTGACATGGTATTTTTCGCGCAAATTTTAACTAGAATTATAAACTTTTCTTCTCTTGCAAGTAATAAGCTCAGAGTAGAAACCACCATAGTTAAATATTGTAAGAATTTCAATCTTTTTAATGGGGTTGTCTAGTGGGCAAATGCATTATTATATACAGGCGATCCTATAAACTAAATTCAAGTCAAAGTTTGGGAAAAAATAAAAGCAGTTAACCGAAACCGGTTTTTTGAACCGGTTATATATATATATATATATTATAATATATATATATATATTATAATATATAATATATATAATATATATATTAATAAAAAATAATAATATATTATATTTAATATAATAAAAAAAATAATATTTTTAATGTATTGTTAGTAGTGGTCAATGGATATGTATGAATTTTTATTTTATTTGGATATGTATTATTTATATTTACAATTTAATTTAGGAAAAAATAAAAAATAATTTTTATAAAAAAAAGGGAAAACTGGTTAACCCAAAACCAATTCGGTTTAAAAAAGTGGTTAACCGGTTCAGTTAACTGCTTTTGAACACCCATAATTTTACCACAGGACATGCCTTGGGATAGAACCAAAAAAAAAAAAAAAAAAAAAAAAAAAAAACTGATAGATCAAATGCAATGCAGGTCTACAATAGGCAAGGGAAGCACAATAGAGGATCTCAAGCTAGGCTAGCAAAACAATATAAGACAGATGGCAACATGACAGAGGACAATCAACACAAGACAGATGGCAATATGGGAGAGAGGGAGTACAATATTATGTTATTAGAATACTAGACAAATGGCAATATGGAAGAGGGGCAGTACAGTATTCTGTTATGAATACTAAGGCATTACAAAAAGGGGCAGAATGTCAAGGAAGGACAAGAGAAATTGGGAGGAAGCTGGCCCTCGAAGCTTAGTAATTTTTTTACTTTTCTTTGAGTCTGTTTGAATGTTTTTGAATCTGTGATATCGAGTATGCAGTGAATTTGTTATCTAGGTTATTTTTTCAATTCCAAAAGTGTAATAGACACATTGTGGTATCAATCCAATATAACTTTCTGTTCTTGAATAGTTCTGTATCATTTTTCTCTTCTTGACTGTTTCATTACATTGTTGGGATTGTTTGAGTATTGAGTTGGAAACAGAACCCTATCAATTGGTATCAGAGCGAGGTTGCTCGTTGGGGTATGGTCAGTATGAGAATGGAAAATAGACAGGATAATGTTGAGAGGGAAGTTACAGGGGTGCAAAGAGACATTACCAGATTTACAAAAATAGTGGCATCCATGAGGGAGATAATGATGGACATACAAAACTAGATGAGGCGTAAGGACAAAGACGAAGAAGCTCGTCATAGAGCAGAAGAAGAAACGCATCGAAAAACTAAGGAAGAGGCTCGCCGGAGGGTGGTGGGGTAGGGAGAAGACAACAACTTTGGCACGGGGAACCACCGTGATGAACGCCACCACAAAGAGAATGAACCACCGCCACCTTCTACTTACCAAGGGGGCTATCACCACCACAAAAGGGGAACTCGACAAGACTGGGGAGGCAAAAAATTAGAGCTCCTACTTTTTTCTAGCGAAGATCCATACGACTGGATTTTTTGGGTGAAAACGTACTTCACCCTTAACCAAGTTGCCAACGAAAACAAGGTCCTCTCGACGACGCTCTGCGTGGAAGGAGAGGCCCTCCATTGGTATCAATGGAAAGAATCCAGGACACCAAGACTGACGTGGCCTGCGTTCAAGGTGGCCTTCCTGTAGAGATTTAGTGGCGCACAATAAATCAGCCCGTTGGAACTCCTTATGTCGACGAGGCAAAAGGGAACTGTATTGGACTATCATTGGCAGTTTGAAGAAATTGCAGCGATGATAGTAGGAGAAAGAGAGCACGTGTTGTCTGTAGCTTTTTTGAACAGGTTACGACCTGAGATCTGTGCTAAGGTGAAGCTCCAACAACTCGAAATTTTGGGCCAACCAAATTCCTTAACCCAAATTGCCATTCTGGCCCAAAGAATGGAAGAAAGAAATGCAATATTGGAAGAGGCCAGGGGAGGGTTGGGCCGATAAGGAAAAGTTGGGGGAATGAGTAATGGCCCATGATTCCACTTAAACCCAATTAAAATTGAAGATCAAAATAGAACCCAAACCCACATAACCCAACCCAGCACCACCCAAACACATGCAACTTACAACACGAGAGTTCAACCCATTAACACAAATTTCAGGCGTGCTCCCACTGAGAACAACTCCAGTTACGCATCAACTCCAGTAGAAACCTTCAAATCTTCCAACTTTCAGCGAGATTTTCCCTTCAGGAGGCTAACCAAATCCGAGATCCAGAGAAAGAGAGAAAAGGGACTATGTTATAGATGTGATGCAAAATTTTAACCTGGGCATAGGTGTGGTGAGAAATAGATTCAGATTATCTTGCTTGAGGGAGAAGATGAGAATCCAGAGCTCTAGGAAGAAGAGGAAAATGAGGAGGTTGCAGCTGAACAAAATCAAAACAACATAGAGCTATCCTTCAGCTCGGTGGTGGGAATACAAGGGCCAAAAACGATGAAGCTAAAAAGGAGTGTCCACGGTAAGGAATTAATTGTGTTAATTGACAGTGGGGCTTCCCACAATTTCATTGGTTTGGAGGCAGTAGGAAGGTTGGAATTACTAGTGGTTGCAACCCCGTCTTTCAGAGTCAAACTCAGAGATGGTTATTGGGTGACATGTCAAGTGGAATGTAAGGCAGTCCTGCTGGAATTACAAGGAATGGTTGTGGTTCAAGATTTTTTTCCATTTGAAATGGGGAGTACTGATGTAGTTCTCGGGATGGCTTGGTTAGAGACTTTAGGGGAGACAGTAATTAATTGGAAGAAGTAGACTATGAAGTTCAGATCAAGAGAGTGAATGGTACAACTGTAAGGGGATCCTTCCTTAAGCAACACACTGGTGTCTCTGAAGGCCATGATTAAGACTGTACAGATGGAAGGTTAGGGAGTGTTAATCGAGTTTGGGGAGACTTAGAGACAAACGGGAAATGAAGAGAGAATTGACGGAAGGTTGGTGGGGGTGCTGGATAAGTTTGGACAGGTGTTCGAACCTTTGACTAGATTACCACCTACTAGGACTCAAGACCATTCAATTCAACTAGTGCCAGAAACCCAACCCTCGAATCTTCGACCGTATAAATACCCATACTACCAAAAGAATGAGATGAAGTGCATTGTTAAAGAGATGATGGCTTCAGGGATCATCAAGCCTAGCATGAGTCCATTTTCAAGTCCAGTGCTACTAGTGAAGAAGAAGGATGGTGGATAGAGATTTTGTGTTGACTACAAGGTTGTGAATAAAATTACAATACCGGATAAGTTTCCAATCCCGACAATTGATGAATTGTTTGATGAGTTGGGAGGAGCGTTAGTATTCTCTAAACTAGATTTGAAGTTAGGTTATCACCAGATACGAGTCCACCCTGAAGACACCCATAAGACGACATTCAGGACTCACGAAGGGCATTACCTTTCAGATTAACAAACGCACCTTCCACTTTTAGGCATTAATGAATGAGGTTTTCAGGCCTCACTTTCGCAGGTTTATACTTGTTTTCTTTGATGACATACTCATCTATAGCAAGGGGATGAAAGAGCACTCGGGACACTTGGCAACCATCCTTCATTTTCTACTGGAACATTAGTTGGTAGTGAACAGAAAAAAAAGTTTGTTTGGGTAGCAACAAATAGAGTTTTAGGACATGTAATTTCAGTTGAAGATATAGCCGTTGATCCATCTAAGATAGAGAGCATCATCAAGTACTCGATGCCCAAGAATGTGAGAGCACTCCGCGGTTTTCTCGATTTAACAGGCTACTATCAACGTTTTGTCCAAGGCTATGGTAAGATCGCTGCACCCTTAACAACTTTACTTAAGAAAGATGCCTTTGGATGGAATGAATCAGCCCAAATAGTATTCGAAGAATTAAAGAGGATTATGACTATCGTTCCGGTTCTAGCTATGCCTGATTTCTCCAAAGAATTTGTGATAGAAACGGATGCCTCGGGCAATGGATTAGGGGCAGTTTTAATGCAAGAGGGAAGGCCACTCGCGTACATAAGTAAGGGGTTATCACTGAAGTCTCAGTTAAAGTCAGTCTATGAACGGGAACTTATGTTAGTGGTTCTAGCCATTTAAAAGTGGTGTCATTACCTCCTCGAACAGCATTTTGTTATCCAAATGGACCAACGGAGCCTGCATTTTCTGATCGACCAAAAATTGTTGAGTGAAAGTTAATAGAAAGGGGTCATCAAGCTGCTGGGATTGAATTTTGTCATACAATATCGATCAAGAGTGAAAAATAAGGCTACCGACGCACTGTCGTGCAGGGAAGAAGAGGTGGAACTTAATGCCATGATCGTGGGTTGTTTTGCAGGTATGAAAGACTTAGAAGAGGCCACTCAGAAGAATGAGAAACTTTGTCACATTATTCAATAGCTTTTGATCAATCCAAATGGCCGACCTCTTTTCCAACTTGTGGGCCATCATTTACTCTATCATGGCAGGTTAGCAGTCCCTAGAACGTGCCCTCACATACAAAACCTTCTACATGAGTTTCATTCTTCACTTATGAGAGGGCATTCCCCTTTTTTTAGAACCTAAAAATGCATCGCATCGGCAATGTGGTATATTAAGAGGGGATGAGAAAGGATATCAAAAATTTTGTGGAAGCTTGCGCTGTTTGCCAAAAAAACAAATACGCAGCTTTGAACCTTGTGGGATTGTTGCAACCACTACCCATTCCAAATCAAATTTAGGAGGATATATCTATAGACTTCATTTCGGGGCTTCCTAAGGCTAGAGGGGTAGACACTATCCTGGTAGTAGTCGATCAACTCTCAAAATATTGCCATTTTGTCACCTTGCAGCATCCTTACATCGCTAAGGAAGTTGTGGAGGTATTTATCAAAGAGATAGTCCGCCTACATGGGTTTCCACAATCAATTGTTTCTGATCGAGACTGGATCTTTATGAGTTATTTTTTGGGCGAGTTATTTCGACAATCAAGGACACAACTCCACATGAGTTCTACCTATCATCCATAAAGGGACGGGCAAACAGAGGTGGTAAATCGTTGCTTAAAAACTTATCTTAGGTGCTTTGTCAATGGATAGCCGAAACAATGGCCAAAATGGATACCTTGGACAGAATTTTGGTTCAACACAACATTTAATGTATCAGCAGGTATATGTCCCTTTAAAGCCTTATATGGTCGTGATCCTCCAGCAGTACTAAAATACACAGAACATTCCTCCCGAGTTGATGAAGTCCACCGCCAACTCTAAGACCGCAACCACATTCTCCAAGAATTAAAAAACAACCCAATTCAAGCCCAAAATCGCATGAAAGTGTATGCTAATAAAAGGAGAAGAAAATTTGATTTTAAGGTGGGGGACTCATCATATTTGAAGCTTCAACCATACCGACTACGCTCTCTAGCAAGGTGCCATAATGAAAAGCTTAGCCCACGATTTTATGGTCCATTTGTAATAAAAAAAAAAAAAAAATCGGGGCAGCAACTTACCAATTAGATCACCCTCCCTCAGCTCACATACATGATGTTTTCCATGTGTCTCAATTGACGAAAGCCATTTTTCCAATTCCCAGCAGCCAGCCTCTTCCGAACAACCTCAATGAAGACTTAGTTTTGAATGTGGAACCGTAGACAGTTCTTAACAAACGAAGATTGCTAAATGGGCAGTAGGAAGTCCTCATCTAGTGGCAAGGACTGCCGGAATTTAAGAGTACTTGGGAGGACTTCTATACCCTCAATACCCAGTTCCCTTCTTTCCACCTTGAGGACAAGGTGTCTCTTCTTGGGGAGGGTAATGATAGATCAAATGTAATGCAGGTCTACAATAGGCAAGGGAAGCACAATAGAGGATCTCAAGCTAGGCTAGCAAAACAGTACATGACAGATGGCAACATGACAGAAGACAATCAGCATAAGGCAAATGACAATATAGGAGAGAGGGAGTATAGTATTCTGTTATTGGAATACTAGACAGATGGCAATATGGAAGAGGGGCAATACAATATTCTATTATGAATACTGAGGCATTACAAAAAGGGGCAAAACATCAAGGGAGGACAAGAGAAATTGGGAGGAAGCTGGCCATCGAAGCTCAGTAGTGTTTTTTACTTTTCGTTGAGTTTGTTTGAATGTTTTTGAATTTGTGATATCCAGTATGTAGTGAATTTGTTATCTAGGTTATTTTTGCAATTCCAAAAGTGTAATAGAAACATTGTGATATCAATCCAATATAACTTTCTGTTCTTGAATAGTTATGTATCATTTTTCTCTTCTTGACCGTTTCATTACATTGTTGGGATTGTTTAAGGATTGAGTTGGAAACAGAACCCTATCAAAAACCTAAACAAGACTAAGAACAACTATACATAACATCATTCCTACCTCATGACAAGCCTTGGATTAGTAAAACCCATGTTCTTCACATGTTGGTTTTGAAGATAGTCATAGGTAATCCCCAAATCTCTGCAAGTCTTCTATTGGCCATGGAAGATTTCATATTGTTGTGGTCCATGTCCCTATCTCTCACCATATTCCTAATGTGGTTGTGAATTGTCCAAGTATCCATAAAATTCCCTTTAAAAAATCTATTGTTCCTCTCCCTCCAAATGAAATAATAATGTGTTAAAATTGTGTTATCTCTTTATCGGTCCTCATCATGATTTCTCTTTTTAACCTTTATACTTTAAAGAAAAGCTAGAGAAATCTCATAGCTTCCAACGAAGTGTGTATGTCTCAATCAATAATCTTGGGATATCCAAACATGAAACATACACATACAAATTTCATTCTCAAGATAAAACCTTATTCTTGAGACACAATGTTGTGTTTCACCAACCACCATATGCACATATGTATAAATATATACAAGTATCTAAGATACAATGATCATGATCAAAATATGATAAATTAAATCATAAACAAATGCCATTAAGTCAACAAAACATACATCAAACTCCCACTTTTAAAGGCGAAGTTAGAAGGCTGCTGTTTTTGCTTGTACGTTTGGTGACCTTTGATTTAAAGAGTGATCCAATGGCTCTCAATGTGAAACCTGCCCAACCATATTAAAGCAGCCTTCTCTCACGTGGCAACTCAACAAAAAGCAATAGAATTCCTCTCTTTCTTATTTATGCGATTTTCTTCTCTGTTAGTGCTCTTTGTTCTTGCGTCTGAAACTTTCTTGATTGTTGTATTTTGGGTTGTGATCAAGGGATCACATATTGGGGGTTTTGTTTACTCTCGGGTTAGGAAGTGCTAGGTTGAGTATTTCCTTGTGATTAGTCTACAATTGTGTATCAAGAGAGTGGTGAGAGTGTTGTGAGATATGTAGAGAGGAGTTGAGCGTTATTTGTGTAAATTGAACAAAGGATAAATTTAGTGCAGAGAGCCCCTGAATTGTGGAGTTCAAAGTGGATATAGGTTATCCCTTAAAGGATAGTTGAACCACGGCAAAATTATTACTGTTGTGGTTTGTTTTTGTGATTGATTGTGTGTTTAGATTATTTTTTATGTGTAGATTGATTTACGTTAGATTATAACACCCACTAACCTAAAATATCAAAAGACCCTAAAATGCTTATGTTCTTTACATCGTTTTTAAAAACAACGAGTCTTAGTCCTTTGATCAGGGGGTTTGCAACCGTACCTTCTATGATTATGAACAACAATATTTTACAACTCACTAACTTTGTCAAAAGACATTTTAATGTCAATAAACTGGAAATATAACTATATTATCATCTGTTAAATGAAGCTCAAAACAGTGGCGTTTGAGGAATTGGAAGTTTTAATCTTGGCCTTTGCTTGTTAAAGAAATCCAACGACTGCCATTTGTCTAAGAAAGTCAAAGCTATAAAAGACATCAAAAATTCAAATTTGCATATCCTTTCCAGCTCTCTCTTTACGATAAAAAATAGTTCTCTACAAGAGTTTTGATTGAGTCTAATTTTCTTGTAATCAGTTTTGGATTTCTGTAATCTTGAGTTGAAGGTCAAGCTTCCTTCAAGGGTAGAGAATCTAGGTTATGATTTCTCTTGTGATTAAAGGTTACAGTTAGAATTTGGGGATTGATTGAGTGTGTAAAGATTTGAAGTTGATTTGTTCTTATAGTCTATAAATTTCTAATCTCTTAGTGTAAAGAGCCCCAAAAGTTCTTGGAGCTCAACGTGAATGTAGCTTATTCCCAATTTTGGAATAAGTGAACCACAGTAAAATCCTTGGTGTTCTTGATTGTGTGTTCTTGCTTCTTTGGTATGTGATTTAGATTCTGTCGAATGTGTTTGATGTTTGTTTTAGTAGCTTGAGTTCTGATTTTTAGAATAATAATGGCATCAAAGCAAGGTCTAGGGTTTCTTGAAATCTAGTGTTTGTTAATTTTGGGGCCTTTTTTGGTTTGTGAGTCTCAATTACAACCTAGGATTAGAAATTCCTAAAATCAACGTCTCAATCTCTTGAAAAGGGTCAAACATCGTTTTCAATTTCCAGGGTTTCTCTCTGTAAAATCCCAAATCAAACACTAAGTCTTTAGAATGACTACCACACGTGTTGAGATCACCCAATATGATGGGAAGATCAATTTTAATAGCTACAAGAAGAAAATAAAGGCATTACTATCTCACAATAAGGAAGCAATTGCACTGGAGAAGGACACAACAAAGTGGATAGAGGGAAAATTAAAGAAGAAAGCTAAGGTGGATGAGGAAGCCTACAACCTCATCATCATGAATCTTTTCGACAGCATCTTAAGGAAGGTAGATGGCTTTGAAACGCCTATCACACTCTGGGGTAAGCTTGAATCTCTTTATGCTTTGCAATCAGCACCTAATCTTGCATATCTTAAAGGTGTTTTTTTTTCTTACAAGATGGATAGTTCTAGGACAATTGATAAGAATCTTGATGAGTTCTTGAAAATGACCCTAGTGCTTAAGGGTACAAATCAAGAACTTGGTTATTCCAGTTTAGCCATGATATTATTAAATTTGCTAATTGAGGAATATCAGGTTGTAAAAAATGCATTACAATACACTGGAACTATCTCTAGTCTAGATTTAATAATCTCAAGATTAAAGGCTAGGGAACTAGAACTTAGGGTGCAAAAAAGGAGTGGTAACAATCTGTTTGTGAAGGGAAGAGGGGAGTCAAGCATGTCGGGTAGTAACACACAGTTTGAAAATGGCCCTAAGAATAAAAAGAAGGGTAAAAACAATCGCAAAGCAAAAGAGGAGACTAGAAAGTGTTTCTTTTGTAACAAAACAGGCCACTTAAAGAAAAATTGTTTTGCTTGGCTTAAGAAACAAAAGCAAGGAAATACAAAGGGCAACCTAGCATCCACTAAAACCAATATTGAAGAGTTAGAGGTCCCCACTATCTCTAAATCAGATAATATAAAGGAATGGGTACTAGATTCAAGTTGCTCTTTCTACATGAGTTCTAATAAAAACTGGTTCCAAGACTTAGAGGCTAATGAACTAGAAACTATGTTTATGAGAAACAATAATGCTTGCAAAGTCCAGAGAATTGGTAGTATAACCTTAAGGCTTGAAAATGGAAAAAACATTAAATTGACTAAGGTTAGATACATTCCAGAATTAAAAGGAAATTGATCTCTCTAGGAACACTAGATGAGTCTGGGTGCTGTTATAAAGCTAAGAATAGGTGCCTAAATGTCTATAGGAATAACAACATAGTCCTCAAGGGAGTGAAAAGAAATGGACTGTACAGTTGTGTGGGAACCATGATTCTGAATGTTATAATACTACTTTTTTTCTACTAACTTGACTGTTACAGAGAAGTGGCACCTTAGGATGGGCCACATGAGTCAGAAGGGCATGGACATCCTAAGCAAAGAAGGGATGTTTGGTAAGAACTCCATTGAAACTCTTAACTTCTGTGAAACATGTGCAATGGGTAAGCAACATAGATTGAGTTTCCAAAAGGGAACTCACCTTGCTGAAAATTGTTTAGATTACTTGCTTGCTGATTTGTGGGGGCCTGAAAGGGTAACATCACATAGGGGCAGTAGTTATTTCCTTTCTATAGTTAATGACTATAGTAGGAAAGTGTGGGTTTACTTGCTTAGGACTAAGGATGAGGCTTTAGGCAAGTTTAAGAGCTGGAAACTATTGGTAGAGAACCAAATTGACTGAAAGGTCAAAGCCCTTAGGATTGATAATGGGTTAGAATTCTGCAATTTAAAGTTTGATAACTATTGTAGTAACCAGGGTATTCTGAGACACAGAACAGTTAGGAAAACTCCTCAGCAAAATGGAGTTGCTGAGAGGATGAATAGAACCTTATTAGAAAAGGTTAGATGTTTCTTTTTTGTTGTTTACATTTGGCCTACCTAAAACCTTTTGGGGGGAAGCCTTAAACACTGCTGCATACTTAGTCAATAGGAGTCCCTCAAGTGCCATAAAATTTATGTGCCCTAAAGAAAAGTGGTCAAACAGGAAACCCAACTTAGGTCACTTAAGGGCTTTTGGATGTGTAGCATATGGTCACACCACTGATGGAAAATTAGACCCAAGATCGATGAGGTGTGTGTTTCTAGGTTATCAAGAGGGAACCAAGGGGTATAAGCTATGGGAGAGGAGTGCACCTGGAGTGAGGATTATAATTAGTAGGGATGTAATATTCAATGAGAATCTTTTTCCTTGCAAATCTGTTGATAATGGTGCAGGTACCTCATGCAGTAACCCTATAAGTCAAGAACCACCTGAGAATGTTCAAATTGAGGTGAAGCCTTTAATAACCCAACTTGAACAGGAAGATCCAGGAACTGAAATCGTCGCACCAGATCTAAATCTTGACTATGAAGAGGAACATGTTGAAAATCCTGAGGTTTCTCAACATGATTCACTAGCCTAATACCAATTGGCCTGAGACAGAACTAGAAGAGAGATAAGACCATTAGCAAGGTTCTCTTATGCTGAGCTCATATACACAACCTTAGTGGTTGGGGCTGAATTGCAAAGGGTAGAACCTGTACCTATGAAGAGGCAATCAGATCCAAGGACAGAGCAAATGGCAGACTGCAATAGAGGAGGAAATGTACTCCCTGAAGGTAAATGGAACTTGGTCATTGGTTCCAAATCCCAAAGACCAGAAACTAATTGAGTGTCGATGGTTATTCAAGGTAAAAAAAGGTATATCTCTCTCTAATCCTACTAGATATAAGGCAAGATTGGTAGCCAAAGCTACACACAAAGGGAAGGAATAGATTTTAATGAAATATTTTCTCCTATTATGAAATATAAGACCATAAGACTTATGTTGTTTATTGTTGCATGCCATGATTTAGAAGTAGAACAACTTGATGTTAAAACTGCGTCTTTACATGGAAATTTAGAAGAAAAAATCTACATGAGGCAGCCTATTGGTTTTGTAGATAAAAGACTTCCAAATCATGTTTGTTTGCTACACAAGTCCTTGTATGGTTTAAAACAATCCCTTAGGCAATAGTACAAAAGATTTGATACTTTTATCATGAGTATTGGTTTTAATAGGAGTCAATATGATAATTGTTTCTATTATACCTTGAATGATAACATGCCTTTGTATCTTCTTTTGTATGTGGATGATATGCTTCTCATTAGCAAGTCTAAGTCTCAAATAGATGAAGTAAAGAAAAAACTCAATTCTGAGTTTGATATGAAGGACTTAGGGTGTGCTAAAAGGATTTTAGGGATGGTTATATCCAGAAACAGAAAGTGTAATGAGCTGAAAATACATCAAAGTGCTTATTTGCAAAAACTGGTTTCTAAATTTGGTATGGTTGAGTCTAAGAGTGCAAATCTGCCTTTAGCTGGTCATTTTATGTTGAGTAAGTCTCAATGTCCTAAATCTGATTCTGATTTGTTAAAAATGGAAAATGTTCCCTATGCTAATGTAATAGGATCAGTCATGTATGTTATGATAAGCACAAGACTTGACCTTGCTTTTGCCATCTCATTACTCAGTAGGTTCATGTCTAACCCAAGGTTAGAACATTGGTCTGCCCTAAAATGGTTGCTGAAATATATAAATTGCACAACTCATGTTGGTTTAGAATATTCCAAAAGATGTGAGTCACTTGATCTTGTGGGTTTTGTAGACTCTGATTTTGTAGGTGACAAGGATTCAAGGAAGTCAACTACTTCCTATTTCTTCACTTTGGCTGGAAATTGTGTGAGTTGGAAGTCCCAACTCCAACCTATTGTGGCATTGTCTTCGACAGAAGTTGAATATGTGGCATCGGCAGAAGTATTCAAGGAAACATTGTGGCTGCAAGGACTTCTAACGAAGGTGAAATTGATAGATGGGGCAGTGACTGTATTTTGTGACAATCAGAGTGGAATACATCTAAGTAAAAATCCAGTCGACCTTGAAAGGACCAAGCACATGGATGTGAGGTTTCATTTTGTCAGGGATTTAGTGGCGCAAAAAGTGATAAATTTGAAGAAGATAGCAACAGAGGATAATCCAGTAGATATGGGGACAAAGGTGGTGACACCTGCCAAGTTCAAGCATTGCTTGAACATGTTGTTTGTAAATTAGAGCAGCAACTGAGCTATGAAGAGAACTTGGATGGGTTAGCTGCACTGATGAGGTTTTGAAGTTGGTGAGTTTTGAGCTTCAAGGTAGAGATTGTTAAATGAAGCTCAAAACAGTGGCATTTGAGGAATTAGAAGTTTTAATCTTGGCCTTTGCTTGTTAAAGAAATCCAACAGTTGTCATTTGTCCAAGAAAGTCAAAGCTATAAAAGACATAAAAAATTCAGATTTGCATATCCTTTCCAGCTCTCTCTTTACAATCAAAAATAGTTCTCTATAGGGGTTTCGATTGAGTCTAATTTTCTTGTAATCAGTTTTGAATTTCTGTAATCTTGAGTTGAAGGTCGAGCTTCATTCAAGGGTAGAGAATCTAGGTTGTGATTTCTCTTGTGATTAAAGGTTACAGTTAGAATTTGGGGATTGATTGAGTGTGTAAGGATTTGGAGTTGATTTGTTCTTGTAATCTGTAAATTTCTAATCTCTTAGTGCAGAGAGCCCCAAAAGTTCTTGGAGCTCAACGTGGATGTAGCTTATTCCCAATTTTGGAATAAGTGAAACACGGTAAAATCCTTGTGTTCTTGATTGTGTGTTCTTGCTTCTTTGGTGTGTGATTTAGATTCTTTGGAATGTGTTTGATGTTTGTTTTGGTAGATTGAGTTCTGATTTTTAGAATAACATCATCCTTAGAAAAGAAAATTGTAATCAAAATAATTTAGAGTTCAAACAGAGAAAAGCAATCCATAGCTTTAAATTGAATTTTAATAATCGAATTACTAATAGAGTTGCCTTACAACAAACATATCACATACTCAGGTTGCATAAGAGATAAAAATTTGCAAAGTTGCAAATATCTCATTAACACTTACCTTCATGAATATGTAACATAAAGTAAACTTCAGATTATCAAGATAATATATAACTTGAATTAAGATGCATCTACATACCAATAACTTCTAAAGGTCAATCACTTACATATCAGTATTAGACCTCGGCAAGCAACAGTAAATATTTCTCACTACTAGTGTTTGATGACACATTCTATGTATGCATAAAATCACTAAACATTCAAGTATGCTAATGACAACAACAATACTTGAGTGTACATACATGCACCAATCTGTTAAATACAAAACACAAATAGAACATTTTATTCGAGAACGCTCATTATACATTTTGAGGAATAATAATTTCTTCAAGTTTATAAACTAAACTGTATGGGAAGATATATATGGTAAAATGAACAATAAATGGACTACTAGAGCAATTATCACTCAGAGCCATTCCAACTGATATAACCTCTAAAGAATATATTCATGTGTTTATTTATTTATTTAATAGACATGCCCATAAATTTACTATAATCATATTCTAGGGCAAACTCAATATCTTGCCTCCATCTCTTAAAATTGCTGATTGTGGTATTATTATTGTTTATAGTAATGGAGACTATTTCAAATTTGTAGGTGGCCCTTGACTAACTAATAATTAATTTCCATAAGTTTATTACAACTTATGCTTTTGATAAGTTGGCAATTATCTCTTTCTCCCTTTTGTGGATTTTTTTTCCATATTATTATAAAATCTGTCATTACTATAAATATAAATTATAATTCATGTTAGGATTCGTATATAAATGTAGTTAAGTATATATATAGAACTAAATAAATAGACATATTCAACTTTTTATTTGAAATAGTATTCCATATGTATTTATATATTTTTTAATTTCTATTGTTCTTATCTTCTGCCTAAGTGATAATGTTTATTGTAATTAATTTATGATGAAAGATTTTCATACTTTTTGTTTGACTTGTGTGTGTTAAAAGACAGAAAAATTTGAAGTATAAGAAGTGTTCACTTACAAAGTTAA
Organism: Pistacia vera; assembly: GCF_008641045.1. Taxonomy (NCBI): domain Eukaryota; kingdom Viridiplantae; phylum Streptophyta; class Magnoliopsida; order Sapindales; family Anacardiaceae; genus Pistacia; species Pistacia vera. The sequence goes on along the minus strand of NW_022195230.1, from coordinate 38,116 downwards.
AAGTAGGGGTGATCATAAAATTTGAGTAGAATTGGAACCGCTGGTCGATTCATGTTCCCTAATAGGTGGAATCGGCACTGTGCGGGTCCGATTTTGGTTCCACCAGTGTTTGGAACTGGAATCGGACTCAAAACCAAGATCCAGGTATCCGGGTGAGAATCAGGGTTTGAATGATATTTCATAAAATTGTGGGGGTAGTATGTAAAATTTCTAGGTCGAGAGTTTTATCTGATTATGGAAAGAAAATAACACTTTAAATGAAACCCAATAGCATATCATCAAATACCTGAATCTAATAATTGAATTATACACATATTTGACAAGAATAGAACAATTAATAGAGGTAAACAATAAATTTACCATTAACATAATCAAATAATTGAGCTAATTAAATTTAAGTTGGAAAAAGTGAAAATTGAATTTGATTTTGAGTACAACATGATTATAGGATTAACCCATTACACATTGTATAAATAAGATCCAATTACTGAGTGGGATCTCATAAATTGATGATAACTATAATCTACTTTATCTAATAATATAGATTTAAACATATGTTGCTTATTGATGCTTGATTTTGATAACAACGACCTTGCACGTGTAATATATTAAGAAAGTCTTAGAAATTACATGTGATTAATTAGGGGATTTGGTCAAAGGTCACACTAACATGCAAAGACTTAATATAAAAGAGACAATGAGAATTTTTATAGTGGTTTGAATGCTTAAAGCGATTCCTACATCCACTGTTTTCTTTTTATATGAGTGTTCTTGGTGATTAACCAATTTACAAGATGTCACGAACAGTGAGCAAAATTACAAGAGCTTCGTATTCAGAGAGAATATTAAGCCAATCTTTTTCCCGTAGGTTGTCTTTGCTATTTGTTTTATTGATTTTAGAGAGTCTGGTCTCGATTTTGTGAGAGAGAGTCCTCCATTTATAGCTATTGAGTTCAAGATAATAATTACAAGTCTGTAAGTGAGTAGGTGTCGTGCAAGTCCTTCCTTGTGTTCTATTGACTGATAATTTAGGAAATATCCTTAAATTATATGGGGCTTGAACAGGTGTGCGAACTAAATTCATTCATAGAAAAAACTTGAAGTAGCTGGGTTGATGACAACTATATTTTTCCTATCTTGGGGCAACGTGACAGATTCTAGGCAATGCAAAGCGTTCTTGAACTATGATTGGTGCTCGCTAATGTAACCTTATTTTAACCCTGATTTTTTAAGCATGGCAGCTCAATACATAAAAATTCAAATTCTTGATAAAATTGAACTCAAATTTAGTAACAGCTATTTGAAACTAGTTATACAATAACATGAATGTTTCTTTGTATTTATTTTGTATGTATATTATAAAAGAGTAATACTACATCAAGAACCCTTTCTCACAAACTTTCTCTTATAACCGTAACGTGGTAACTCGCAATTAGTCAGTTTACAATTAATTAGTGAGACCTGTTATAAATTTATAAGTTACTACTTAGAATTGTGAAAGAAATATGTTCGTGTAAGTGTAAGATTATTCATTACAAAAATAGCCACAAAGTACTTCTACGAACAGTGCAAGTATAGAAAAAAAAAAAGAAATCATTTACGCCTTCAACTTTTCGAGTGCTTCCAACGAATTTCCTCCTAGATTTCAATTATTTATTGCTCTCCAGAACTAATTTGAACCCACGGAGACAGGAGGAGCTTCGTCGAAATTCATGATTTGACAATTATGTGCTGAGTCTTTCTCGTGTAATATATAATTCATAATGTCTAATGTTATATAAATATAACTGAAATTTCCAGTACAGTTTACAAATTGACTTAACAAGAAAGGGATTAGAGAAAAATAAAAAAGGAACTAAACAAATAATATAACAGTGACATTGAATATCCCATCTCCCCTTTAGAATTTTGCTGTTAAGAATTATTTTCACTTGCTTCAACAGGACTCCAAGTCTGTGAGGATGGGGCGGGACAACAGAAGTCAAAGTACTCCTGTTTTTCCTATCGCCGTTCTGAAAGGAAAGAAGAGGCTTGACCGATAAGGGTCAAAACCTTCGGTTACTCATTCCTATGTCTTACGTATGGCTTTTGGGTGTTAGAAAAACTGAAAAAGATAAAAACTGCTTTACATTACTCTGATTCCTTTACTCTTAACTAATCCTCTTTTAAAATGAAAACCTCTTTTCTTTCTGCTCCAGTCTGACTCCTTTGAAAAACGTACTGCTTTTACGTTTTCAATTCTTTGATATTTTTTCTTCTCATTTCGATTTGTTACTCAGCAACTCCTGTTCAAGCCTCAAGGTATGATCATGTTTCTGGGATTTCTTTGGTTTGAATTTTTGCTTCTAAAGTTCTAAGCTTTATCTGGGTTTATTTGAAATTGTGGAAAAATATTGAAATTTTGATTTTTGGTCAATACCCCATAAAGCAAATTCAAAATTTTCTCGGTATTTTCTCGGCTTGTGTTGTGTTAGTTCATGTGTAATGTTATGTGTTCTCAATTCTGGTTATTGCTAACCACCGCTTGTGGCTTGATGGAGTGAAAGATGGATTGATGAGTTAAAAGACCAAGGGGTCTGGGTTTAAGTTGTAGCAAGGGCAAGGGGTGGCCACTGTTTACCATACCCAAAAAAAAAAAAAAAAAAAACATATTCTGGTTACAGCTCTGAGGACCTATTTGTCTTTATATATTCATTTTTATATGTCCATGTTTATGTATGTATCCATGGCTCATAAATAACTGATATTGCAAGGACCACTCCTAATTTTGTTGAGATAATTTTTAATGGCAATTTCAGTATGCTTGGAGTGGTCAATTTCAATGTTGAAAAACAAAGTTAGAAAAACTGTTGGAGTTGTCGACTACTTTAGCATTAATAGGAATTCTTGTAAAACTAGGTTTAATCTCTTAAACCTAGTATATAAACATCCTTTTCTCTTGTTATGGGTGTGAGAACAATTCATTCATTGTAAACGAGAGAAGTGAGGCATATTGCAATAATATTGACTCAGCTGGACGTAGCCTACATTGGGTGAACCAGGGTAAATCGCGCGTATTACATTCTTTGTTTACTGTTTGTTTTGTTTAACTATTATTATTTTGTTCCTGTTGCTTCTCTATTTCGTTCAAAAACATGGTAATTTAGCCTGGGTTTTGGGTCAAATATCTTATCAATTACACTAATCATTGTTTTAGATAATTTTCTTGAGGTTGCCTTGCAACCGTAATCTGATTGACTAAGGGTATATGATTCTCTGGATGTCCCAAAATGATATACAGATCACTGAACACTGTCGAACTCTTGTTGCCGAGTCAAGACTATAAAAGAAAACCTTCACGAATTAGTACTATTCAGATGATGTTTATTCACGTTCTTAACTGACAACGGCACAAGGCCAAACATTTATTAATGTGTCCAGAGGCATGTGCTGCTTGACTTTCATGTTCCTTGATTTACACAATTGTGTGAGAAATATTGGTCTTTTTTTTCTTTAAACTTTATCATTGTGCATTTTATATGTCGATTCTGAAGTTTATACTATGATGTTTCCGTCAAAATGGATCTCGCTCAGGTTTTTGCTGCAGATCACATGCTTTGCTGTATTGCTCAAGGGGTTGATATTGTTGAAGATGGAACTGGTCCTTGCTGTTCTAATATTGGCTTGCTTGCATTCTACTGTACAATCTGATTATCAAGGTATGACACATTCCTTATTTGATCTTTTTGTATGTACGCAGCATATAGATAACTTCGGAATTAGATAACTTCTGAATATAGGGTAATCTGGAAGTGAACTGTCCAGTTTATAATGGTCATCTGGAGTCAAAGTTTGTTGCAAGCCAATTGTAGCCAAGCTAAGCAGAGCTAAATTTCTATCATTCACTTCTTTGGTTGTTAAGCTAAAAGTTATTCTATTAGTTTAGTGAACTCTATAGCAATGAGTAATTTAGAACAGTGGAAGAACTTTTGTTGTCTCAGATTGAATGGAAACAGAAAAAAAGAAACCAGTTTAGATGCAAAGAGAGATATGACTTTCAGGTAATAAAGTCAAATTGAAATGTTGATTAAGGTAAATCTTTGCTGATTCAGTAGGCAGTTATCAGTTCCTAATGAGATGAGATTTTGATCGATCATTTTCTTTTATGTTTGATTTTATTAGCCTCGTGAAAATTTTTGGTACTTATATATTGTTGTTGGGTTAGCTGTTCATTTGGTGGTGAATATTCCTATATTCTGTTTCAGGAGATGCACTATACGCTTTGAAGAATTCATTGCATGTTCCAAGCACTCTGCTGACTGATTGGAATCAAAACCAAGTTAATCCATGCACTTGGTCCAATGTCATCTCTGATAATAGTAACAATGTTGTCTCTGTGCGAGTTATTCTTAGATTAAGTTTGAACTTCCTTTTTTTTTTATTTATTTTTTTAAATTATAGTGCTTAGATAGCACACTATGCCAGTATAAATTACTTGTTCGTAGATTATGTACTCTTTTGCAGGAGATTGTCAACCATGAACTTTTCTGGAACCTTGTCCCCCAGAATAGGAGTTCTGAGGAATCTAAAAGAACTGTATGTATGGAGTGTATTGCTGTAATCAATGTAATTCGTTACAGTATTTTCTGTACCTTTTTAATCTATTTTCCTGAGGTGACAATTCTCATTTTCTAAATAATGAATTCTAGGGGTACGTATCAGCAGTGGTGAAAATCCCTTATCCATATTGTCTATGCAGTCCTTATGCAATTTTATAATGATCTTGGCATTCCTTTTTTCTTCTCCATTTTATCTATTCTTAGAATGACATGCAGGATTCCATTGGGTTCAGAACACATGCACAGCAGTCTGGTATTTTATTAGGATAAGGGAAACCTGGTATCTCTAATTGTGCCATTTGAGTCATAAAAACTAATCTTCTGTGTCTTTGGTTGCTGATTTTGCCATTATGATTTGCTTAGGTTTGAAAAAAAGTTCCAAGACTAATTGTTTTTGCATGAATTAAGGAAGACAGTTCACTTTTGAGCTTCCTGAATTTTTATAGGCTTACATTTTCTTTATTGGAGGCATTTATTTCAATTTGAACCAAGGGAAGAAAAAAAAGATCTTCTGACTTCTGGATTTTTATTTCGTTCATATATGTCATAGGGGTGATAGATATTGTAGTTTAAAGTCAGAAATCTGAGAGGAATTTGACTGAAGATTAACTTCCGTTTTTTGGGCAAAATGTTGTCTGTATCTAGATCACTCATGGTTTTGTGGATATAATTTGTTTTAGGAGCATTTTTTATGCTTTTCCAAATAATATTATCAAGGAAAATGATGATCTTTGCTCTCTTTATTAAATTTATCCTTATTTTTTGTATGCACTTTAAAACTCTTTCTCTCTCTCTTGTCACATGGATACAGACACGTGCTAATTACAACAACAAGACACAAGTTGCCAGCTTTTACGTAGTTCATAGTAGATTTATAATATTGTAATGGTCATTGACTTGTTCCAGTATATGGATATGTATACATGCAAGATGTTTCTAATATATATAAGATGCACTTTTCATGCAGTACGTTGAAAGGAAATAACATAAATGGTGAAATACCTGAAGAGTTTGGAAATCTTTCAAATTTAAACAGCCTGGACTTGGAAAATAATCATTTAACTGGTCAAATACCATCTTCACTTGGTAATCTAAAAGAGCTTCAGTTCTTGTAAGTTATTCCATCTGTACTTTTTTTTTCCTTGAGGTGTATTATATATCTTTATGTTTTTCATACATTTCTCATAAAACCTTGGTATGTTTTTGACATGTAATCAGAACTTTGAGTCAAAATAACCTCAATCGCTCTATTCCTGAGTCACTTGCAGATCTTCCAAACTTGATCAATATGTAAGTGATTCCCGAAATTAACTGATGCCTGCATGAAGTATAAATAAATTCTCTCTCCCCCACATTTCTGGACCTTGGAGTTACTTTATGTGGGCTTGTGTTTGTCAACATCTTTCTAAGTTTTTGATTGCATAGATGAACTTCTTTTTGCAGTCAGCTTGATTCCAATAATCTCAGCGGCCAAATTCCTGCACTTTTATTCCAAATTCCTAAGTACAAGTATGGACCACACTTATTTGTATTATTTTAATTCCTAATAACTTGGTCATAATATAAGATACTGTGTACTTTTCACTTAGTTGATATGCTTGTATTTAGTCTTTCTATCTCACTCTTTGTCATCAACACTAAACTTGATTGTGTTGGCTTATATTAGTTTCACGGGAAACCATTTGAATTGTGATAAAAATCTACCCCACCCTTGTGAATCTAGGAGTAACGATTCAGGTAATTTGGTTTGATGTTAGTTTGGTTCCTAATGTGAGAGATGTTTTCTTAAAATAGAGCTGTTAAATTTTTTTGACCAGCTAGTTGCTTAGGTAATTCCCTATTCTGACAGGGGCTTCAAAGAAGCCAACTATCAGAATTATAGTTGGGATTTTTGGAGTTGTTCTTCTTTTTGGAGTGTTTCTGTTTTTCTGGTGCAAGGCTAAACATAAAGGCTACAGGCGTGAAGTATTTGTAGATGCTGCAGGTTTGTGTTAATTTTCAGTTTACTAGAAACTAGTTTTTATATATATATGTATATAGTTTCTATAGCTTCTCTTTTCAGTATTTAGCTTAAATTTTTGGAGCATATATGCATGGTTTAAACAATATTCTCATTAGGATGGTGATAATTTGTTAGTGTAGAATTATTAATATTAGTGTGTGGTTATGAAATTTTGTGAGCCCTAAATGCAATTGTTTCAACATATGTATAGTGCTTTACTTTCTTGAAGATGTTTCTTACAAACTTGTGTAACTACTTGTACATCAGTATTTTCTCTTGCTACGTGGAATTCCCAACTTCAAGTGTTTTTTGTTGGAGCAAATGCCTTTTCCACTTCTTTGGCAAGGAACTTTGGCCATAAAATATTCAAGTGACATTTTTGTTTTTTGGTGTCTTAAGAAACCTTATGAGGATAAAATGCTTCCATCACGTTCTCATGTCATCTCATATGTACTCTGATGTGCCGAAGTCGATGTTGCTTCAAATTTAGTGTTGATAGGAAAATAATCTTTATTGTATGAGGAACTTTACATGCATCCTCATGCTGGAATTAAGTTAAATTGGGCTTCATTTGTAATGTAGTTGCTACATCCAAGTCTCATCTTACATTCTTTGATGTTGGAGTATGGATGTATTTGTTCTTGTCATTTTCAGTTTTAAGATAAATTGTTCTTGGAAGAGATGAAATTTATTGGAAATTTGACAGCATTTCACTTCTGAAATTTTGCATTTGATGCATCGAAGATTGAAGCTAGATAATTTGGTTTGCTCATAATTTCCAAGTTTTATACTAATCAGTTCCTATGACTGCAACAATCTGTGTTAATTTGTCTTCAAAAGGTCAGGAAGTTCGAGACAGAGAAGAGACTGGATGCTATTATAGATCCCAACCTTAATAGAAGTTACAACTTCCAAGAGGTGGAGATTATGATTCAAATTGCGTGGCTCTGTACACAACAATTACCTGAGGCCCGTCCAGCAATGTCAGAGGTTGTATGCATGCTGGAAGGAGAGGGGCTGGCTGAGAGATGGGAAGAGTGGCAGCACGTTGAAGTTACTTGCGGGCAAGAGTACGAGAGACTGCAAAGAGGATTTGACTAGGTGATAGATTCCATAAACAGCCAGGAAGCAATTGAATTATAGGTGGAAGATGAGGTAACAGATTCGATTTGGTGTGATAAGCATGACAAGCATTTAACCTTCTGTTACATTAGGCTAGCTTGATATTTCCTTCAGTTGACATAATTCTAATGCCAAAAGCAATGGTGTGGAAAGAAAAGGGGGGAAAAAAAGGAAACATGCCTTCATATTTTTGTATACGATATGTTCGTAATAGCTCTATAGCTCTTCCCTTTTGTGGCTGGTGTAATTTTAATTTTGGTTAAATTTTGCAGCCATCAGCCAACTAAATGAAAGGGAAGAGCTCTTATTCTGTATAAGTAAGTTTTTTTTAGTGATATTGGAGATCTGCTGGGTTGACACCATTCTGATATTTTTAGCTTGTGCTCTTCACAAGGACATAGGAAAGACAACTTCTGGTTTTCACTCATGTCTAAATTATGCAGAAAAGCTACAGTTTTTATGTGTCTATGGCTGTGATACTAATGGATGCAACTGCTTTAACCTGCCATTCTTCCATTTGCTCCACCATCCCCCTGACATCATCTTTGCATGGAATTTGCTTTGCCAAAAGATACTCTGGTGTCTTCTCCATGTCTCTATGCTCCATTTCTTCAAGGTTGATGCCACACTTGATACAATCAACACCTGCCATTGCCAAGCTTCTATTGACATGGCTTCTTCGGCTCGAAATCTAACCTTAATAACTTGCACAATGCTTTTTAGCAGTATTGTTATATCTTTCTGTGACTAGAGCCACTTGTACTTCACTTTCACTTTTCCATGCACTTCATTAAATCACAATCAAAGATAATTGATTAAAGATAGAAGTTGTTAGTGGGTAATTGGCCTATAAAAAACCAATCGCTATGCAATGAATGTGTACTTACTAGTAATTAATTATATCTATGTTTTAAAGCCTAGTTTGGCCTAGTCGGTTGAACTAGGACCCAAAGCCTTCACCGGGTCGGGTTACTAATTTTTCTGTTTACTAAAAACCTTAGAAATTAGGATATCAATCCGTGAACAATTGAAGGCTAGAATGTTAGGGCTTTTGAAGAGGAGTGATCGGTGAGTGCAATGACGTCGATTTCCGATGAGTGAATCAACCGAATATTGCAAAACAATATCATCGAAAAACGCCCGCTGTTGTCGGCAATTGAGGAGGCGAGTAGGGGAGGGGTGAGATGGGTTTTAGTCAAGAGACCGAGGGGAGTGTTTTCGTGGTGATGGGGAGTGTTGTCGTCGCCGAAAACATGCCATATTTATCGATGCTGACGGTGGTGTTTAATAGGGGTGTTCGGTTCCGGATACCCTGCATTTTTTGAAGGAACCGGAGCCGATAGTTCCTTGAAATTTGGAACCAGAACCAAAACCGGAATCAAAACCGACGGTTCCAGTTCTTAGGTATCCAAAACCAAAACCTGTAATAATTGTTCCAGTTCTGGCTCTAGGTACCCTACCCCCCTCAACTTGGCACTTGTTAACAAAAATAAAATTATAAATTATAAATTACAAATTACAAACTTCATTACTTTGTAAAGGTAGATTCTCAAAAGTCAAACCAACTTAGTTTAAATGTTATGAAATATAAATATAAATGTATTCACATTACTTTTTCTAAAAAAGATTTTATTAACTTCCTACTCTTTAATTTTATTTTATATTAATCTCGGTTCCCGGTTCTAGTTCTGGTTCCAAAAATTTGGAACTGAAACCTACCCATTGATGGCCGGTTCTGGGTAAGAACTAGAACTAAACCCTAGGTACTCGTCGGTTTCGGTTCCAGTCAGTTCTTTTGAATACCCATAGTGTTTAGGGTGAAACATGCCCTATTTGCCGATGCTAACGGTGGTGTTTATGGTGTTTTGTCAAGATTTCAAACCTATAAGGATTTTCATGTTATTTTTAGGGGTATTTTTGTTAGATTTCAAACCTTTGGACATTGATTTAACCCGCTGATCAAACTGGTTAAATCGGTCATTTGTTGGGTTCACCCCGGGTTGGGTTTTAAAACATTGAATTATATATGACACCACATATGGCCATGTGATTGCTTTCATCATAAGTTCTTAGTTTCTTTTATAACTTTTAGATTTGGAAAATGTATACACATGAATGCATGTGATATATGGGTAAGGAGTGTAGTAATTGAACTAGATTTTTGCAAATAGTCAAAATGTTTTAAGGAAACAACAAAAAGCCTTTAGAAAATAAAAAGTGTTACTAGAAAGATGCTTGTCTACTTAACATAAAACAGAAATGTTTTCCTTTTCTTTTAACAAAAGTGACGATTTCATGTGCAAAGTTTATTGAATTTCTCAATTGGAAATAGAAATGTTGTCCAGTGGGAATAGAAGTTAGGCTGTTATCATCAAATTATGATAAATAAGAAATCACTAGACAGAAATAATGTACTTTCTATTTGGATCAAATTATGAAGTGTTGGAAGAGGAAGATCATAGTCTTATAATATGATCCAACTGAACGAAATAGAGACAACAACAGAAACAAAATATAATAGTAAAACAAAACAAACAGTAAACAAAGAAAATAATACGCGCGATTTACCCTGGTTCACCCAATGTGGGCTACGTCCAGCTGAGTCAATATTATTGCAATATGTCTCACCTCTAGGCATGGCAATGGGGCAGGGTGGGGCGGGGATCTCATTCACCGTACCCATCCCCACCCTCAAAATCATTCCCCACCCCCGCCCCATCCCCGTTACTGGGATAACAGGAATTCCCCTTCCCCGCCCCAAAGGGGGATGTTGGAGGCCCGTCCCCGCCCAGTTAATTTTATATAAACATAAATTAATTTGAGCATTATCAAACACAACAGTTAATTCTCGTCCACATGGCAAACACTTAAATTAATCGTTTAAACATAATTAATTATACATAAATATGGGTTAGGATTTTTTCTTGTTTAATTGTTTAGGGTGAGGGAAATTAGGAAAATATGGGTTTATATAGGTAGGATAATTGTGTAATTAGGTGAAATATAGAGATATTAGTGAAAAGTAAATATATATATACATTTTTTTAACTTTATATATTATATACGGGGCAGGCCGGGGGAAAGGCATCACCCACCCCCGCCCCATCCCCGAGGACGGGGATTAAAACACCCCCCACCCCCGCCCCTACCCCCAAAAAAACCGAGGCTTCCCCGCCCCATATGGGGCGGGGCGAGACGGGTCCTCGAAATCTCGGGGAACATTGCCATGCCTACTCACCTCTCTCGTTTACAATGAATGAATTGCTCTCACACCCATAACAAGATAAAAGTATGTTTATATACTAGGTTTAAGAGATTAAACCTAGTTTTACAAGGATTCTTATTCCTAAGTCCAACCCAAAAAGGAATTAGTAACTTAAAAGAAATCCTACAGCGGTTATACATGGAAAAGCCCAAAACCGCCTACGGGCTCGGGGGACCCCCGAGTGCGTCTCCGTTACCCATTAATGCTGAAGTAGTCGATAACTCCAACACCAATCATACCATCATCATAATGAATAAGTTTAAAAAATTGCCATATATATATATAATGTATTTATACTTCTGCCAATACTGAAGGCTAGCAGATTATGCAAGAGCAGAAAATTAGATGAAACTGAGGTAAGTTTTTCCGTTAAAAGCATTCAATTTGAAAGAAGCTTTATAACACTAATATAATGCTATAACAATTCCTCCATAAACAACACACTGCAACTCAAAAAATAATGTTAGGCATTAGCAACACACATTTTTCCTTTGAAATTGAAGTTTTGTCTTCGTCTGATTCACTGAGGCTACAGCTTTAGCCCATTCAAGCATCTTTTCTTTCAACCATTGCTCATTAACCACTAACACCTCACTTCTCTTCTGCTCATTCTTAGTGCTTAACCTTTGCTCAGCTAGCAGATATGCAGGAATCTGTTCCAGGCCACCATGTTCCCATGCTTCTACATCAATGCCACACTCAGCATAGTCAATGCCTGCCATTGCAAGAGCTTCGACAGACATTTTTTCTAAGGCAGCACACTAACAAATTTCTACTCTAAAGAATGTATCAATGAAGAGAAATCTTTGGTGATTTTTATGACAGTATGATGGAGTGTATTTATATGAAGTAAATTCGTGTGAGAAACCACTGTTTAGAGGATTTCTTGTGTGCTATTAACATTTAGTTAGAGGAAGATACACGGGTATTCCATGGATAAAGTTTCACTTCATTGTACCCGTGATCTCTTAACAGGCCTTAACTGAAGTTGTTTACTTGTATTGGAAGATATAATTTGACAGATTAACCCCAAAACTTTTGCTAATATGTCTAAGCAATAACTTGGATACCAATTTGGAGATTATTGTCTAAAAGGGTATTGTCTAAATGAGCAACAATTGAAGTTTATCCACAGTGCTTAACATGTCAACCACAATACTGGAACTGACTTCTATATAAAAAATCCTTCTCAACATGTCAACCACAATACTGGAACTGACTTCTATCTGTGCTTCTTCTTTACGTCATCAAGAACTTGTCAGCAATGAACAATGCTGTTAAAATCTTGAATTTCCCGTGGTAGAAACTTCCTTTTAGAATCTGCGCATGGTAGTTTAGTTACAAAGAGCAACTACCTTCGATATTTATGGTTATCGACATTTGAGGGCTTCACATGTTGTTCCTTTACATGGATGCCACATCCAAATGCAATGAATTTGATCAGTTAAGATTTTTGAGGATATTTTTAAGAAGATTCAAGTTTAATAGTACAAATACAATGCAACATATCAGAATTATCAGCTAAAAGATACAGTTTATATACATCAGAAGAATTAGAGACTGTAAAAGAGCAAATGAAAAGACATAAAATCTGAACCTTCTAGATGTATCTCCCTCTTGCACTGGTAATTTTTATGCAAAATATAAGTTATAGAGTCTACAACTATTAAAAGAAACAACAAATAAACCAACGAGAAAGAAATGAAAATCCTCATTACTGTTAAACAAATAAATAATCTGAAACAAGATTTTCCAGGGCAACAATCATTTTATTGATGATTCTCCATTGCCCCACTTTTGGATTCTCTTCTAGTTTCATCATCTTCATCTTCTTCATCGGCTAGCAAATGGGATGGAGGAGGCTCAAAATCCTCATGCTCCCATTCTTCAATTTCCACCCCCCATTCTAGATAATCCGTGCCTGCCATTGCTAAAGCTTCCATAGAAACTGACATGCTGTTTTTCGCGCAAATCTTTTCTTCTCTTGCAAGTAATAAGCTCAAAGTAGAAACCACCACAGTTAAATATTCTAAGAATTAATTTCAATCTTTTTAATGGAGTTGTCTAGAGGGCAAATGCAATATTATATATAGGCGATCCTATGAACAAAATTCAAATCAAAGTTTGAAGGGAAAGTTCGAAGTTGAATAAGGGGAATTGAGAATCAAGAGTCCTGTGATCATCTTGTTGATTATGAAAGCCATGATGTAAGCTTGATAGCTAATACATATTCTCCTGTCCTAACCTATATGGATCATGGGATAAATAAATAAAAAAATCAAAGGAAGACTTGAAAATTGAATGGAGAGGTCTGAAGTTCCTGTGATCATCACATTGACTAATTAATTGTGTTCCTACTTCTCCAAGAGTAGTTGCTTGTGACACTGCAGCTGAAGTGGAATATGCTATATGCAGGGAAACCCGTGAACTCTCGTCTTTACATGTTCTGCCTGGTCAGGCCATTGACTGGGTCTGAACTTGAGAGCTTAAGTACTTAAATTTTGAAAGTTAATGAGTTAAATGACCTCGAATGCAAGAGATGACGGATGAAGTAATTTGAGGAGTGAGAAATTCGAAGTTGAAACAAATGTGCAATGCATCAGTCTGCTCATTATTGATGGGAAAAATGAAGACTCTTGGATGTTTATAATATTAAAAGATTCATGTAAGGTGTTATCCAGACATTCTTTATTTTCTTTTTCCAAGACATTGAACTGCATGAACATATTGTGTATAGTTAATATAGTATAGAAAATAACTCTTGGAAATAAGATCATCAGTCTCTTATAGCTAGGAGTTAATATGATATAAGGTCATAAGGAATAACTCATAGTTAATATGACACACTACACCAAAGCTTCTTAATGTACTAAGAAAGCTAAAAATGAGATCCGAGAAGACATATATATTATTAATTTACCACATTGGTCCCAAGTCGGGACCGGCCAAACATATTATTTAATCGAAGTTATTAATTTATTAATAATATTTTATTTACATTTGAGTTGTATAATTAAGTCATACAAACAGACAAAAATTACACAAAATTTATGTAAAATTACTACTTTTTCTTTTGTTTTTTTTCTGTTTGTATGTCTCAGTTGTAAACATAGCATTGCTCTTAATTTATCGAGTATTAATTTATCGAAGTTTAACTGTATTTAGTTTGAAATGGATACATTAAGCATATATAATTATATATAGTATATTCTTATTTACATGATTCTTTTGTGTCATTTGGAAAGATTGCTTTGTTCACGGGATACAAAATTTGATCAATAAATATATATTTAAGAGAAATAATCTTATATAATCATGTAACTAATTTTAATTAATAAAATGTAAAGGTTTTGTTTAAAAGACTTAAATAGCTATAAAATAATGAGAATTAACTTTATTACCCTCAATAAAATATGATAAGAACAAAAATAGTCTAAATGTATAAGATACTAAGCCTATGATGATCAAACATATTTTAATTAAGTTGTTAAATCATACTTTAAAATGTATTATTGAGTCTACTGTAGTCTAATATAGTTTAACGTTATTGGTTGGAGAACATATTTTTTATTGTTTTTTTGAATATTATAAGTAATAAATCGTTTGATTTTATAGCTAAATTTGCCCTTTAAATAAAATTAACTTTCACGTTTTTGGAAATTGAGATAAGTAACTTAACTCCAAACTAACAGCTTTAAAGGATCGATTTAACAGTCCTATGCTAATACATGATGCCAGCTTGAAGAAAATGGTGTTATTAAAATAAATTTGAAAGGAAGATGATTACTTTCTAATTCTATTAATTTGAGGGTTAGAAAGTAATTTGTTAATTTACTTATTATTATAATAAGGGGTAAAAAGGGTATTTGACTAGTCAAACCTGGTCAAAGCAAATTGTACCTTAACAAAGTTTAAAATTGGGTGAGAATTAGCAATTTATGAAACCACGGGAGGAAATCGTAATTACATACGCGAAACCTTGGATAAGTGTATGTCCTTTACTCTATATGGGTCATGGGATGAATCCAAAGTTTTAATTTTGAAAAACGAAGACTCTTGGATGTTTATAAATATCAAAAGATTTATGTAATGTACTTAGTTTATATATATATATATATATAAAAGATAACACCGATAATCTATCTTTTAATTTCGTACTTATCACGTTTGGATGTCAAGTAATGAAAGATTCTAACAATATATGTCGATGTTATTACCCTCTGAAAGGGTGTTATTTTTTAATTACCAAAGTTATCAACTATTCATACCAATTTTACCCTTAAAGTAATAAACATTTTGGACACAAATGTCATCATATGTCTATTAAATAACAATTAGCCCAAATGTGTAAAATGATTTCTGTAAACTCATAAAAAAAAATTTGGACATAAATACCCTCACTATTTACATGAATAATACCCAAAATACCCCTAGCCACAAGTAGACGATTGTCGGCCGTCGGCCACCACCGTTGGTAGTTGTCGGAACGGTGCACCAGATCTGATCGATAGTGTGCCATTCCGATCACTGTCGGCCAAATCCGACCGGTCGTGCGCCGTTTCAGCAACTATGGGCAACAGCCGGCAGTCATGTTGGGTGACTGGGGATATTTTGTTAAGTTTTAAACCTTTGTTGTTGGGGTGTTTTAGCTAAATTTTTAAATATAAAGGATTAAAAAAATACTCGAAATAATAATAATAATAATATTGAAAAGAAATGGCAATTCAATAAAAACCCCCTATGATAATATTTTATTCTTTCTAATCAAATATATTAATTATTTATATTCACCAATCTAGTATGGTCTAGCATAGTCTAACCTTATAAGTCTGAGAACATATCTTTTATTGTTTTTTGAAGGTTATAATTAATAAATCGCTTGATTTTATAACTAAACTTGTCCTTTAAATAAAATTAATTCCACATTATCAGTTTTAACTCAAGATCGACTTAACATTCCTCTGTTAATACATGATGCAATTACAAGGAGAATGGCGTAAATATTTACTATTAACAAATCAACGATTAAATCAAATTACAAGAGGATTGACTAAAAAATTGATTAACAAAATTTATCATCAAATGGTCGAAAAAAAATTAAAACAAACAAAAAAATAAAGAAAGAAGAAAGAAACAAAATCCTCAAGTGTAAACAAATGAAAGGCAAAAACTAAACAGAAACTTCAAGAACTGAGAATGACAAGTGCAGAGTCTCAAACATGCCTCCATTGCCAAACTCTCTCTTCTAACATCATCTTCCTCATCAGCTAGCAAGTGAGGTGGAGGTGGCTCCAAGTCCTCACGATGCTCCCATTCTTCAAAATCCATGCCCCATTCAGCATAATCTGTGCCTGCCATTGCTAAAGCTTCCAAAGAAACTGACATTATGATCTTCTTATAAAGTACAAAACACAACAAATTCTCAGAAAAGTTCAATTACTTTAATTTTTAATGAGGTTGGTATTATATTTATATGTGTACTTGATGTGCTTGAGGAGAAAGAACTTTCTTGTTATGTATCACGGGGTGATAAAAACTTTGGACTTTGAAGGGAGAGCTTGTACGTTGAATATATACGTGAACGTGGGTACGAATACGAAAAGTAAATTAAAATACAATTCCTGTGATCATCCTATTGATCAATTATATATCATCTTCTACAAATTCTATTTCTCTTCTGTCCAAGCATATATGATCTAGACTTAATTATGATAACAATAAAACAATGTGAAGCTAGCTGATGTCGTCAACTTTACGTATGTAGATCTTGCTTCTAAAACTGAGTGATCAAAGGGATGATGTAATTTTGAAAGCTCATATATATATATATATATACAAAGGGATGCGAGATTCTAACACCAACTAATCGACACGTGTGCAACGTTGATTGATCAAGAAACACACGTGATTATGGATGGAAAATGCGAAATAAATGCAATGGGAGCTTTTAAAGTGGTTCGGATGCTAAGGTAGCAAGTCCTACGTCCACTGATTTGTATTAGTATTATGGGTCAGGTCGCGAAAGCGGACTGATCTACAAATGATTGGGAAAAGTAAATACAAAATTCTTAGAGAGAGAGAGTTCAAGTGTAAAAATGGCCGAATCCCCTTAATGAAGGGGTCTTCTTCTTTTTATATCGAGTTAAATGCATATAATCATCATTAAATCCATGGGTTGGTATGGATGTCAGGACATAATCCGGCTTTATGTCCTATTGTCCATTTCCCAAGCTGATTTCACGCTATTTGGAGCAGAGAAATGGACACGTGAGAGTTTCATAGCGCTTGACAGACCTGACGTGCGTTTACCGTTCTGATGGAAGTAGGTCACGCTTCATCACATGACTCCCCACGTCAGCCCTTGATTTCTCAGACATAACATATACGATCTTCAATACTTATAGGCCTTGATAAAATATAGAGAGCAAATATATCACCCAGCTTTAGTTCCTGCAGTAGAATTAATTGAGAAAAGTGTTTTTTATTTCTCTAAAGCAAAGTAACATTTAATATCATCTTTATGAACTTTGAATTTCATGGTCATAATTAGATCCTGCAACCTGAATCTGCCAAGATCTGGTTAAAGTTATTATTGATCAGCCTGGCGTGCAAATGCTCTCAACCCTGAAGATCGACGTTAAATGATCGAAAAGTTGTCATTTGCAACTTGACAATATTATTCCAACAATAATGTTATACTTACTAACGATCTTAAGAACGGGTGTAAATATAAAGCATAGTACAGGTACTATAAACATAATACAGGTACCATAATCATATATAGTACGGGTATCATATGTAATTTTAACAAATATGAGTAAGACGGTTAGTAAGTTCGTGAGTAAGCATAGCATTATTCTTATGTCAAAATCCTTCACGTGCAATGCATGCTTGTGGAAATGGGATATGGTAAATTAATGTAGATAGATGTTAGGGCCAAATATCGTCTTGGGCTTGACAGGGCCCAATAACGAAATAAATATGTCACGGCCCAAGGCCTCAACCCAATCCCGATTGGGCCCACGCTTAAAATCACCTTGCGACCTACCCACTCTATGAGTCGGGCTATCCTATAAGTTAAGCTAAACTGGGTTTCAGCCTATTAGCCTGCAACAGAGTATAAATAGGAAATCAGAATCTCATTCTATTTCCTTTTCTACTAAGATTTCAAATCTTACTCAAACTATTAAACTTGATCTGATAAGGTCAAGAAATCATATCTTTTTCATGATAGGGATTATCTCCCAAAATAGGACTTAGTGTCCTACTAAGATTCCAACTCTTATTTAAACTATTAAACTTGATCTGATAAGGTCAAGAAATCATATCTCTTTCATGATAGGGATTATCTCCCAAAATAGGGCTTAATGTCCTACTAAGATTCCAACTCTTATTTAAACTATTAAACTTGATCTGATAAGGTCAAGAAATCATATCTCTTTCATGATAGGGATTATCTCCCAAAATAGGGCTTAGTGTCCTACTAAGATTCCAACTCTTATTTAAACTATTAAACTTAATCTGATAAGGTTAAGAAATCATATCTCTTTTATGATAGGGATTATCTCCCAAAAGAGGACTCAATGTCCTACTAGGATTCCAACCCCTTAGGTTCACTATAAAAATAGAGGCTTGCCCTCTCATTAATGAGGAAATCTCTCACAGTCAATCTACACCACTCAAAACCATCTATTTGTTCCTAAGTTCTTGCTCCCAAGAACCCGACGCCTCCGCCGTAGTCCTAGCCTCCGACAAGACTCCTGTTAATTCTTCTTCTCATTAATTCTTATTAAATCTCTTTCAGCCTTGCTGACTTGAGCGTCGGAGTGCCTACGGCAAACACCACCTCGGTGTTTTCCGGAAGCTTCACGCTTGCCCTTTCATGTGTGCATGTCTAACGGGTTGTCAGTGACCTCAACCTCACGGGATCACACCCTATTTTCATGACGGTAGATTTTTTGCATCTACAATAGATATTCACAGAACACCAATAGTGAATTGAATTGATTAATCTATCTATGGGGCTTGTAGATAGATATTCATAGAACACCAATAGTGAATTGAATTGATTAATCTATCTATGGGGCTAGCGCCGGAGAGAGCGGAATGATTTTAATACTTATGCGAAAGCAATGTTTTAAAACCCAACCCGGGGTGAAACCCAGCAAAGTTGTCGAGTCTTGGGTTGACTGATTTAATCGGTTTGACTGATGGTCAAACCAGTTGACAAAAAATTCTAAAATTCAGCAAATACACCCCTAAAAATTTGTTAAGTCCCTATAGGTTTAAAATTTAGCAAACACACCCCAAATACAAATCGGTCGGCAACTGGTTGGTGGTGGCAACACCCCAGATGCAACCCCAATCGTCCCTTGATCTCATTCCCCTTAAAATATACCCAAGATCTGGCCGAAATAGGTTCGATTTCGGCCAAATCTCACTGAGGTCAGCGTCGGCATTCCAAGCCAGAGCTCATCGACGCCGACGTCGACAACCCTCCCCGTCACCCAGAAATTACTCATCTATTCCTCCCGACCAAAACCCACCTCACCCCACCTACGTTAGCCTCGTCAATCGTCGGCAAAAGCTGGTTGTTGTCGTTGCCAGTTCATTCGATTTCTAGTCGATTTACTCACCGGAAATCAACTTCGTCACCACCATTGCATTCACCGGCACTTTCTCTTCAAAAGCCTCAACATCCCAGTCGTCAATTATTCGTCGATCATCCTCCCAAATCCTAGGGTTTTGGGTGAATAAGAAAAATATAAACCTGGCTCATTGAAGCTTCCGAGTCCCAGTTAAACCGGCCGGGCCAGGCCGAGTTTTAAAACATTGTGCGAAAGCATATAATTCATAGATTAGAAGGTATACGCGCACCTCAACTAATCTCTTTAGCTTCCCACTTAAATTTTAGAAGTTAGAGGGATTCAAGCTTGAGATCGAATGCCTTAATTACACATCCCAACACTCATTCTACCACTAGTTATCCAAAGAGTGGGCCATTAATATAGATGCTTATAAGTAATTTCTTTATTACTGTTGTAATTTTCATTTAATTGCTAACACTACTGGAACTGCCCCTACCCCAACGCCGAAACTGCCATGCGGCATGTGAATATGTGCTGGACGCATTGGATCCCGATTTTAACTCTTGACAAGTTTCCTACCATCGGTGATATGGAATTAACCAGTTTTCCAGTGGTGTACTATGTGTATTAGTACTCATGTTCTAACTTTTAACTTCTTTATAATTACTGCAAATTACTGCTCCGAAACTTGATCAATATGAAATTTATCATATTCAGTAATTGATTTTATCATATTAATTTGATTTAGTATATATAGTCTGTATATATTCTGCAAAGTGAAAGGCATTAATTTGAGTTATTAGAAGATATTTTTGCAACATGGATGCATTAATCCAGAAATAAATCACCGAGTAATTTACATGAATTAATAATAAAAAACATGATTATACAATTAATATAAAATGTAGATCGACTTAATAGCTGCCTTCATGGTGATGTACGTTTATTAACTTCAAGAATTGGTTTCAGAATTCTCTCAACTATAACTCTGATTTGGTGCTGGCAGCCCACAGTTAGAACAGAGGCGTCACTGCCGTTGTTGTGATCACTACCGTCAAGATCATCATTGTAAACTGATAGTAGTAAATGTGGGGGAGGTGGCTTCAAGTCTTGGTGTGCCCATTCTTCAAAATCCAAATCCCATTCAAGACAATCAACTCCTGCCATTGCTAAAGCTTCAATCGAAGCACACATTGTTTAATGATATGAATTCTTTAAGAAAACTAAGATTGTGGTATTTATAGTGAAGCCTTGTGCATGCATGAGCGAAGACTAGAGTACGTACTAAGTACACATGTGAGCTAGCCGTACCCGTATGAACACAATTGGAGAAAAATCCAAGGCTTTTACACCTCTAGCTTCATCATTTTATCATTCCCCCGTGACATCTCACGTACATTTTGGTCTTCTATTCAAGTTCAACGTATATGTTCAAAGTCAGTTGTATAGAAAAGTCCAGATATACTACAGTCTGCAGTACCATATTATATATAAGTTTCGAAGATCGAAGAGAAGAAATTCATTTTTTGAAGAGTCGGGCATATAGGATATATATATATATATATATAATTAATGTTTTTACGGGTCATGGTCAGAAGATGAAGTTCTTAGAAATTGGAGTGTTGAAAACAATAAAAACAAATTTCGTAGACAACATCTGATATTGAAAAGTGAAATTTTGTGGCGAAGAAGGAACAGTTTCATTCAACATGATAAATTCACCACTTTCCACACATAATACAATTTTAATTCCCTTTTTATATGTTCAAAGGGATAACTAATAACTTCAATACAACATAATAAAGAATTACAAATAATACGACTGAAATAGCTACAATTTGTTCAACCTAAAACTGTACTTCTTTGCTCATACTGTGGCACTAATTTCCTCCGTCGTAGCATGCTGCTCTCTGGACTTTATTTGGAGCAGTTTTTCTTTGGGCCGCGGCATGGAGTTTCTTCTGCCACGGCATGCTCCTTTTGGACATCTCAGAGTCCTTTTGCAGTCTTCTTCTCGCTGCAATCTTCATCTTCTACCAAACTCATGGTTGAGTTACATTTTCTTGCCGCAGCATATATTTTCTCAGCCACGCATTTCATTTCTACAAAAAGTGTGTCACATTCTATCAGAATGTTATAGCTGTAGGGAAACTGAGTACAAGTCGTAAAGCTAAAGATTACAGATTGATCTATTTGTCATGGTTTGTTCATCGAAGTAATTATTATGCATAAATTGGGTTCCAATTTACATCTCAAAAAACTCTCAGAATTTCAACCAATTTGTGCGATAAGGCAAATAGGAACACTAGCTTGCTCAAAACTGTGCACTACATCTGAACAAATGACTAATTGAAGCAAAGCTAAATAATAGGAAACTCAATGTACACATGATCAAATGTGATGCTGCTCAAGACTTTGCACTCCATCTCTCTATTTTTGATGATCTTCAAAAAACTGGCCAATTTCTGATGCCTCAACCGTTAATAATCTTTCCTCCCGACTAACTTTGTTATCATCGCCGACATTACTACACTCAACACCTCATCTTTCGAATTTTTCTTCTTCTTCTTTTTTCTCTGCTTCTTCTTCTTCTTCTTCAGCTAATAATGGGAGGGGGATTCAACTCCAAGTCCTCTCGTTCCCATTCTTCACATTCATACCCCATTCAACATGATCCACGCCCACCATAGCTAAGGCTTCTATAGAAATCGACATCATCATCAATCGAAGGAAACTGATAACATTAACCTCTGATTAATTACTATTGTCAGCAGTTATATATGTGTAAAGAGAAACAGTCCAAACATGTGGGGTAAAAGTAGATCTGTTTTCTCGTCAAAAGGTCACGGAGGCATGATTAATTGGGTTAGTTCTAGTCATTTTTTTGTTCAAATCCTTTTTGAAAGTAGAAGAGACAAGTGATACAGAGATTGATGAAAAAAAAAAAGTAATATTCTCGTGACATTTTATTGACCTGTTTATATTATTTGATCTACTCCACCATATATAGAAGTAGTAATTAACTAATATTAGAATTCTGAAATGTGATTAATTATATATGATATCACCTTGCTGATGTCTAAAACCATGTCAAAGCTTCATTGCTGACGTTCTCTATATTGGTACAAGTTATTATCCCTTGAGCTCATGTTTCCCAGTATACTCAGTGGAAGATCATGCATATATTGCAATAGAAATTGATATTTTATTCACGTTTTACATTTGTAACTATCCAACAATATATCCATTTTTTCGGGATTATGATAATTCTCCACCAACATATTAGCTTTATCTTAATCATTAGATTTCCTGATGGATTTCCCTTTTTATAGTTGTTTTCTCCTATGATTTCTAAAATAGTGTAATTAACAAGGTTTTGTAACATGGACTTTGTGATCTTACACAAATTTGACCCTTACATAGTGACTATACATTACGCTCAATGGAAGGAGTACTGCCCCATAAAGCAGAGAATTTTGGACCCAGAACGCCCTTGAAGGACCCCACATTGCTATGATAAGACTGTCTTTTATAAAAGGGGTAGAGGTGATTCCAATGGTGTCTTTGCCAATCGAAGCATGGCAATGGGCACCATCTTGTGCTTGTTTATTTCGTCTAACCTTTTAGTGACAGGTATGTTGATGCTCCAAAATACCAAAATGGTGGATAATCAATAAACAGATCAACATTCATCTTTATTACACTCAGAATTTTACATGTTCCAGCAAAATTAATAACATCAGAACCAACATAAACTTTAGCTACAATCGTCTCCTCTCCTCCTCCATTCCAAGCAACTCCCAACATATCTTGCAAACAGTAATTCTCAATTGAACCAAACTCATCAAGCAACCCATCAAAAACCCGTCATTCAAACTACGATTACGCCCTTCCTCCACCATCTCCATCTCCATCTCCATCTCCATCTCCATATCCATCTCCTCCTCCAACACACTCTTCATTTTCTCCTCACCTCCGGCATGTGCCCTCAAACAACGCCACGTGTCCAAACAACTTATCCTTCCTAAAAAACTAGTCCCACATGAACACTTCCACCTACTCTCCCCACAATGCTTGTAATGACTCTTCAAGTCCGATACCACCGAAAAGCTCTTCTTATTACACCGCTCGCATGTGTACATCTTCGGGCAATGACTCCTCTTAAAATGATTCTTCACGCATATTACCGACTTCAAAGCCCGAAATTTTTTATGCTTTTTTTCGATTACATCCCTCATACGGGCAAGAAATCTCCTCTTCTTGCTCCCTGAACTTGTCCTTTATCGGGTTTCGCTAAATACTCGGCCGTTTTGAACTCGTTCCCGTGTGCTCTCATATGCATCCGTAAATTCGCATCTCGCTTGAACCCTTTACCGCAAATATCGCAAAAGTGCATGTGCTCCGCGTAGCTCAACGGCGTCGATCTCCACCACCTCTAATCCGTTCCATTCAACTCTATACTTTCCGATTTTTGCACCGATTTACCCAGACGGCCGCGGGTCCGGATTGTGAAACATTGGGGAGGTTGTGGATTGGACAGGCGATAAGGGCGGCGCCGTTGAGGATTGTTTGCTGGATGGCGGAGGCGATTTCGGCGGAGACCATGTCCATTTGTTTGTTTGCTAATGAGCGTGTTGGAGTTGACCGTTTGGGATAAGAAGGACTGCAAGGACTCCATTCTTGCTTTTACGGCCGGAGATTCGAGAGTGGAATCGTGGGATCTGAGTTTGCATCGGATATTCCGGCCGATTTAGCCGGAATCGGCGAGATTTGACATTGTAAAAACACAACAAGACTCAGACGACTTTTGGGCTCTGGCTTTGTCTGATGAAGCTTGAAGGGATTTGTATGTATTGACTATCGGGTTGTTGATAAGACGTGACGCCGCACGTGTCATCATCAAAGACTAGTGATTAAGTGGCGGCTGTGGGCCACACAGGTATACAGCCGTTTGATTTTGTGAAAGAAGATGGTCCAATAGGATTGGAAATTGACTAATATGTGACAATAAGGACCTCATTGTCTTGGACTTCGTCTCCTAAGTCATCTAGACATCAAGTGAATTACCATATACCCATTAATGAGTTTTTATGGACAGCTTTTTTTTTTTTTTTTAATTATTTATAATTTACATAAATAGATCATAATATCAGTAATGAAAATGTTTCATTACACCATAATTACGATTACATTAACATAATTATGAAAGAATTACCATCAATAACACTAATATTATTTATTTAAATTAAAATCAACCTAGAGTGAATAGAATAATACATTTAAAAAGTTAACCTAATAAAACACATATTGTAATACTACTCTTAAAGCTTTTAAATTTATTAGTCTAATAGTAATTTTATATTTTTTGAAAGGCCGAACGACTTCCACCTACCCAAAGTTTGGCATAAAGACAGATTGATACCCAAAAGTTTAGAAATGACAAATAATACTTTCTGTCATATTCTATTAGGGATTTCTGTCTGCTAAAAGACAGTATAGTAATTTTCTACAATCACAAAATTTTTAATTTTAAATCTTTTCTCCGTATCAATTCTCACCTCAAGCCGTTTGTACAGCCCTCTGCATCATCGATCGATTTTTTGACCGGATTTAGTATTTTTTACGAAGTTCGGTGATAAACAGTAACACTGACCCTTGCTAGCGCACGTTAGGAATGGAGATCGGTAGATATTCTCGGCTTTCTACCATTTTTTTTTTTTTAATAGATGAAATTCTTAACAGAACTGAGAAAGTGTTGTTACCAATTCCAAACCTTTTGAATACCACTTTGTCTATACAGAAAATTTTGGGTATTTAATAAGTCGTTTCCCTTTTTTGAAAATTGATATTAAAATAGTGTTTTAGATCAAAGTTGAAGATGTTAATACTGGACTTGATCGTCAATTTAAGTCTCAGCGCTAGGTTAGTTCCGAGTAGGTTCAAAAGGAGTATTTAAAATGGAAGTTGTATACTTTCACATTGAGAGTCTAAAAAGTGGTCAATGAAATTAATATTAGAAAAGGAAAGTTTGAAAAATAAAATTACTACATATGGTTCCCAATTTGTTTTTATATAATTATTGCATGGCCTAGATTCCTCATAGCTGGGGGGGTTCTCCCTATCATTTAGATTAAATTATGTGTTAAAATATCTTATCTTAATAAGCCATCAAAGTCAGGTTTAGGAATCGTGTGGCTCTCATCTATCCCAACAATGTTTAAAATTTAAATCACAATAAAAAGTAAAAATACTCATATGAGTCTTTAATAAGGGCACACGCCCACCGCTTTGATGGGATTTTGACTAACTCAAAACCAAAATGGTCCATTGTGGCGTCTTAGTGGTCACATCATATAATAGAATAATTACATGTGTTTCGAGAGGGGAAGAAACTGCCTTTCTACTTCTACATGACGTCTGGGATTACGATTTCTATTTCTACAACGCAATTAAATATCGTCGACATAGAATGTATCGTTGGATCCACAGGCGTACTTACAACAGGAATATGGGGTCAAGGAAAACTTATAGTCCGTTTATTTTATTATTTTAGATAGGGTTATAGGAATAATATTTTGTAGTTGAATAAAGGAGTATTACGAAGTAAAATTTAAAAATTTACAAAAAAATAAAACCCATAAATTTGTTAATTTAACTAAACATCCTAATATATAATTTTTTTGTAAAATGACAAAAATACCCTCACCCACCCACCTACAGTACCAGATTCTGGTCACCAACACCGAAATCTGGCTAGAAAATGACGTTATGACACACATCAGTTAGATCTGCCGGGTAGGGCGTCGATGGCCTTTTCCGGCCAGATCTAGCAGTCGACAGTCGCAAAAGTGGCCGTCAGATCTGTAAATTACCGATTAGTTCCGATCGTTTGTAAGCCGTTGTGATAGATTCCAGCTACCACCGATGGTAGTTACCGGTGGTAACCGAAATCTGACAAGTATGGGTGGGTGGGGGTGTTTTTGTTAATTTTTAAACTTTTTTCTCGGGGTATTTAATGAAATTAATAAACTTAAGGGGTCTAAAAGTAATTGAAAAATAAACTAATATTTCTCAAATAACAAAACAAACAAGTATTTTGGGAATAAGATTAGGAATATGGGTAAAAATAATATGTCAAACAGAGCCTATAGGATTTATATAAAAGATATTGTTAGTTTGGACATGGTTAATTGAGGTAGAGAAGAGTCGGACTTATTGAGTTGAGTGAGATATATACATATAAGCACTACACTAGTAAAAATTATAAGAGAAAACTGACAAATTCACACCCGAGATTTAGTAAAATCTCAAATTTATATCTCTAGTTATATTTATTTTAGATTTTTACCTTTAAAGTAACGTTATAAACTATATATTAATAGATTTTCAAATTTTCAGTATAACGCAGCGCATCGACGTTTTCATTGGCAAAAGATAGACTTATGTTAGCAGCTTCTAAGTCAACAATTTTTTGACTTTCTTCGACTAATTTCGAAGTCCAAAATCATTTTCGAGACCATCGTTGGACTCCTCGCAACCTTCTCTATAAAACTCACACTTTCATTTGCCAATTTCACTCAACATTTTTTACTACCTCCAACAATTACTAACAATGTTAATTTAAGAGTGAAAATTTGAAATAAATACAACCATAAATATCAATTTAGGATTTCGCTTAACCTTGGGTTAGAATACGTCTGTCTTCTCAAATTATAATCTCCAATCTATTATTGTCTTGCTTGTTGGGATGTCAATGTAGGTGGAGTTGGGTGGCTTGCCGACTTTGGCTTTTTCTTGTGGAAAAATCAAACACTAGATTTACTTTAGTTTGTCTTGTTCAACTCTCATGAACATCACTTTTTCCATTATCTCCTATTTAAAACCTTGTTGACAACTTTTTACCAAAACTTTTAATCATTTTAATTGAACTGTATTTATAATTAACATCTAATTGGGTTCTTGAATCTTTGTTGAGGATATATGTCTACTGATCTCTGTAATACAAGGGAATTTTAACCTTCATCACACTATATATTATATGTAGAAATCCAAGTTCAGGGACTCCATGTTCATAGCTTGACACCTCGATCATGCTGTCTCTCCAATACTATTTACTCAATCCAATCAACTCTTTGACCTCTGAAAGTTATTAGAGGGCGTTTGGTTCAGGAATGTTAGATTACTGGAAAGATAGATTACCTTGAAAGATTACTGGGAATCTTTAAGAAAATGTGTTTGGTTAGTTGGTGGGTATGTTATATTAATATGATTGGTTATGGGGAATAAATTGGTGGGTATATTATTTAAATTACTAAATTGTCCCCTTTACAAATATTAATATAATATTATTTTTATTATTAATTTTTGAATAATTCTTTTAACCCTCAATATTTTAGATTTAGTTAAAACACCCCTGCTTATATAAAACTTTGATTTATTACGAAATCACCCCCGCCTCCTACCGCCACCGCAGACCACCGTCAGAAGTCTCCGAAAGTCCCCATCAGCAACTCACCGTGACCAAGAGGCTTCGATATGGCCGTTTTCGGCCATATTGATGGCCGAAAACGGCCATATTAGGCCAGATTTGGCCGAAAATGGCCAGATCTATTCTGGCCATTTCCAACGTGATATGGCCGTTTTCGACCATCAATATGGCCGAAAACGGCCATAGCAATGACTCCCGGAGCCTCCCACCAAAACTCGTTCTTTTTTAGGGACTCCGGCGAGTTTTCCGAGGCGGTCCGTGGTGGTTGGCCGCTGTAGGCGGTGGTGGCTGGGTGGCAGTGGTGGTCGTGGCTGAGTGGCAGTGGTTGGTTGGCGGTAATGTCAGATTATTGGGGTAATGTCATCTGATATTACTTGATTACCACGTTTGGTTGTCAAGTAATATAAGATTTCGGTAATCTTCAAATACTAATAGTAACTACTATTGGTAATATTAGAGGTAATCTGATTACCTCCATTTTCTTAGGTATTCTGAGATTACCAGGGTTATCCTTTTTTG
Source organism: Pistacia vera (assembly GCF_008641045.1). Lineage (NCBI taxonomy): Eukaryota > Viridiplantae > Streptophyta > Magnoliopsida > Sapindales > Anacardiaceae > Pistacia > Pistacia vera. The sequence continues at coordinate 9,534 of NW_022195230.1, read as the reverse complement.
TTACAATTTTATCCCTTATTAATGAAAATTTTGGACAATAATGCCCTCATTTTAAAATAAATTTACTTTAATATCCTATTTCAATTTTACCCTTATTTAACTAAAATTTTGGACAATAATGTCCTTGAATTTAAAACAATTTACAAACCACTGCCACTTAGCTACCACCACCACTGCCACTCAGCCACCACCACCACTGCCACCCAGCCACCACCGCCTACAGCGGTCAACCACCACGGACCGCCTTGAAAAACTCGTCGGAGTCCCTAAAAAAGAACGAGTTTCGGTGGGAGACTCCGGGAGTCATCGCTATGGCCATTTTCGGCCATATTGATGGCCGAAAACGGCCATATCAAGCCAGATCGGTGGATCTGGCCGTTAATGGCCAGATCCTTGGCCATTAACGGCCAGGTCTATTTCGGCCGAAAGAGATCTGGCCGATAATGGCCAGGGATCTGGCCTGATATGGCCGTTTTCGGCCATCAATATGGCCGAAAACGGCCATATCGAAGCCTCTTGGTCACGGTGAGTTGCTGATGGGGACTTTTGGAGACTTCTGACGATGGTCTACGGTGGCGGCAGGAGGCGAGGGTGATTTCGTTATAAATTAAAATTTTATATAAGCAGGGGTGTTTTAACTAAATCTGAAATATTGGGGGTTAAAAGAAATTATTCAAAAATTAATAATAAAAATAATATTATATTAATATTTGTAAAGGTGACAATTTAGTAATTTAAATAACATACCCACCAATTTGTTCCCCATAACCAACCATATTAATATAACATACCCACCAACTAACCAAACACATTTTCTTAAAAATTCCCAGCAATCTTTCAAGGTAATCTATCTTTCCAGTAATCTAACATTCCCAGTAATCTAACATTCCTAAACCAAACGCCCCCATAGTAGTTACTATTAGTATTTGAAGATTACCAGATTCTTATATTACTTGACAACCAAACGTGGTAATCAAGTAATATCAGATGACATTACCCAATAATCTGACATTACCGCCAACCAAACGCCCCCTTGGGGGTGAGTTTGATTAATGATAATAATAATTTAATAACAATCTTAATTAGAATTAATCCCAAAATTAATTTCGGAAGATTTTCCAGCCAATGTGGAAATATATCATATATTTTGTTATTTCCAAGATCTAAAACTTCAAAAGCCTTACAGTTAAGCAAACATAGAGGGACTGACCCTTCCAATGTGTTGTCCTTCACAAATGTTTCAGAAATGGCACCACAAAAATTATTTTTTCGCAGATCCATCACATGAAGGTTACTATGTTGTGAGGAAATCCCAGAGCAACTGGGATTTTCAAATTGACTTGGATTTCAATTAAGATAGTCGAAGATCATGCAACTTTCAAATTTTATAAATTTGAATCTTATCTCAAGTTTATTATATAAATTGGTGTTATATAAACCTCTATCAAATCATTGTAAAGAAGGAAAAAGCTAAAAGAGATTAAGTTTATTTTTGTACTCAAAATATTAATAAGATAACAGTAAATGTAGATCAGAGAATTAACTTGTCGAATCATTTAAATTTTTTTTTTTTATATCATGCGTTTTATCGATTTTGATTCCGTTAAGATCAATGGGATCATTTTAATTGTGTGAAATTTCGTAACAATCGTACTAAATTTTCCGATGCATTCTGGAATGGTGCCACTCAAGTTGTTATTAGAGAGATCAAGAATTTGGAGGATTCTTAAATTGCAGATCACTTAGGGAATCTCTCCACACATAAAAAAATGATTTTCATGAGAGGTGGTGAAACAGGAAGTGGCCCTTTAAAAAAGTTGGAACGCTAGTCGAGAGAGAAAGAGAAATTACTGAAGATTCTTCCCGGGAAGACGGTGTATGCCTGTCAAGTAGTCCTGATAAAGTGCAGAAATCTCAAGTTTTCTTTCCAATGTCCCATGTTGGTATGAACTGGTTTTTCTTTTTAAAGTACCTATATTATAGAGTAGAGTTTGTTGGAAAAATAAATTAATTCTTGGTTTAATGGAGGAAACCAAGGCCTGAAGGCAACACCTTTTTTACTATAAAATGGTACCCCCTTTTGAGTGCTTCATCTCTCTTATATAAGATATTACAAAGGCCGAACACTTTCACCTACCCAAGTTTAGTATAAAGAGACATTGATACTTAAAATGTTTAAAAATAATAAATAAATATTTTTTATTATATTTTATTAGGGATTTTTATCAGTTAAAAGATAGTATAGTAATTTCATCTTTAATTACAAAATTTTTAAATTTTAAATCTTTTTCTCCGTATTCATTCTCACCCCAAGCTTATTTGCACAATCCTTTTGCATCATTGATCAATTTTTTGATTGGATTTAGCATTTTTCTGTGAAGTTTAGTGATAAACAATGGTACTAGCCTTTGCTGGCATGCGTTGGCAATGAAGATTGATGGGTATTTCAGTCTTTTTACTATTTTTGTCTTTTAGCAAATGAAAATTCCTAACAGAATATAACGAAAAGTGGGTGTTTGTTATTTTCAAATCTTTTGAGTACCTCTTTGTTTATACAGCAAACTTTGGATATGTGTAAGCCGTTCCCCTATTACAAAATATAAAAATAATAGGAGGTAACGATAGTCACTCTAACAATCACGTCTACCACCAGGCAGTAGTCATACAGTGGCTTGTACTTAAATTTAACTACTCAATCTTTTTAAAAATTAAAAAAAAATATTAATAGTTTATAGATTTTACAGTTTTAATCTCACTTAACTTTATGTTGACTCATAAAACAAATTATTAATTAATTTTTTTAAACTTTTTTTTATTTATTTCATTTTTTTCTCTCTTATTATATTTTTTCTTTGGTTGGATACTCAAAAAGTCCACTCCTTTGGATCCCAAGGTAAGATGATACTAATTTTATTTTTATTTTTTTACTTAAAATTAATTCTTTTCTTTTAGCTTTCTTAATTGATGAAAGATTATGAGTTACAGGTTTTTGTTGAGTTTAATAAATGAGTTTTAAATAATTCTTAGATTTTGATGTGAGTTTTGATTTAATCTTGTTTATATTAAGGTATGGGTTAATTAATTGTTATTTTAAGTTGGGTTTGATAAATCATTATAATTTTTTTTTTTTTTTTTGTCTCTTATTGAATCATTATTTCAATTCTATTACCTAATTGCTCTTGTTATATTATGATTATAGCTATTTATTTAGAATTTATTATAATATATATGTATAATGTATCATATATAATACATTATATATTAAAGAGACATTATAATATATATGGTGTAATTTATTTAAAATTTATTATAACACGTTATATATTATGTCACATATTATAATATATTATCAATTTAGTATTATGGTTTTTATATTTAATATATACATTATAGATTTAATTTCTTTTTGGATGGTATGGTCCTTATGTTTAATATGTGCATTATATATTTAATTTATTTTTTGTTGGTATATTATAATTTGGAGAAAATGGTTAAAGATACAAAAAGACGCAAAACCCCTAAATGGGGAATGGGCTTTATTCGGGGATTCCCCAAACGGGCTTCAGGCCGGGATCGGGGAATGCTTATGGGCTTTCGGGTCTGGGTCGGAGATAGGGGTCCCCAGCCCGTGCCCATCCCTACATTCAGTTGCTTACTGCTAAGATTGATATCCATTGACCATCTCCACCTCCTCCTCCTCCTCCTCCACCACACCCTTCATTTTCTCCTCCACCTCCGGCATGTGGCCTTCAAACAACGCCACATGTCCAAACAACTTAAACCTTCCTAGAAAAACTTGTCCCACATGAACACTTCGACCTATTCTCCCCACAATGCTTGTAATTATTATATTTATAATTTTATGTTAAATATGGAGATTAGCGCGCATTTTAATGGAATTAATAATTATTTTAATATGGATATATTATGTAGATGCCTTGCCGACTTTGGTCTTGTTCATAAGTTTCATGACTTTTTGATCATTAAAAACTTATCGAAATTTTCAATCATTTTAATTAAAAATGTGTATATTTATAATATCTAATGTAATACTCCTTCGAGTATATATTGTTATACATTCCATTGTATGTTTAAACAATGTAACACTACTTCAAGATACATATTACGATGTTGAATCAAAAACAAAAATGACCAAAAACGTAGGAAATAAGTGATACGATAACTACCACCGAATTGTATCAATATTATGATCACTGGATTGTATGAAATAACTTTTGGTTTTCTCAATAATTCATTCAAAAAATAACCAAAACTACACTCTTAGGGCTAATACATCCCTAAAACCCTAATAAAAAAATAGAAAGGAAAAGAAAATTAAACAACATTGCAAAAAAAAAAAAAAAAAAAAAAATTCCAAAAGGTCCAGGAACTTACAAAAACACCCTTAAAAAATAGAAAACGTCCCTCAAAAGGATAAAAAATGATGAGCCTCATGAAATCATGAGTTTTGTTCGTTTGGCCGTTTCAAAGGACTCCGCAAAAATCATCGCATTCAGACATCGTTGACACTATTCATTTTGTGTGGCTCTGCATCATATTATGAACTATATAATCACATAATTATACATAACATCATTATTGTTCAGGAAGAAAAATTAAAAGATTTGGAAATTCACCTGGTTGCCTTTATTATTAAATAATTTCTTCTTTCTTTTAAGCCTTCTCTTTTTCGATCATTCTTAGTAACCTTTTTGGCTTTCCTGTTGAAAACACAATATATCCAATAGAAAAGCCAATACCCAATCCACATCCATAACCCATAAGAATGATGTGCCAATCAACCCAACTTAAGATATTGTCTTGGTCATGGTAGATCATTCCGTCTGGTTTCTGTCCATCTCCATTGCTACATTTCTTTGACAAGGGAAATCCACACAACCCCCGATTTCCACTATATGAATCATTTGAAAAGGTAGAAAAGTGGTTATCTTGAGGTATAAGTCCCACAAGTTGGTTTTCCGATAGGTTCAAAACCTGAAGGAAATTTAAATTTGTCAACTGCCATGGAATTTCTCCAACAAGCTTATTTACAGAGAGGTCTAAGGATTCAAGGTTTGTTAAATTTCCAAGCGATGATGGGATACAACCCATCAAATTATTTCGAGAAAGATTAAGGAGCCGAAGTGCTTGGAAGTTTCCAATAAATTTTGGAATGTCTCCATTGAAGTTATTGTTTGAAAAATCAATGGTAGTGAAAGTAGTAAGAATTTTCTGTAATTGAATCTCAGACCCTTTTAAAGTTACCATGACCGAGTCTTGATAATATTGTTCCCCCATATATTCCAGATGATGCTCAGCTTCATCGATGCTCATCATAGCTTTCATATTCGCCAAAGACCTTACCGGCAAAGAACCAGTAAAATTGTTGTTTGAAAGATCAAAGATTCTTAACTTGCTAAATGAATGGTTGACCTTGCCAGAACTCCGTACATCACCATAAAATTTATTGGAACGAAGAACAAGAACTTGTAACTTCGGAAGATTTTCCAGCCAATGTGGAAAGATGTCGTTTATCTTGTTATTTCCAAGATCTAAAACTTCAAGCATAGTACAATTTAGCAAAGATCGAGAGACTGACCCTTCCAAGGCATTGTCGTTGAAGTTAAGGGTCCTGAAATTATTGCCCTTTCCGAATGTTTCAGGAATGGGACCATAAAACCTATTTTTCCGTAGGTCCATCACATGAAGACGGCTAAATTTTCCCATGCATTTTGGAATGGTGCCACTCAAGTTGTTACTGGAAAGATCAAGAATTTCGAGGATTTTTAAATTGCAAATCACTCGAGGAATCTCTCCAGAAAAACTATTGTTTGACATAAAAATGAATTTCATGAAAGGTGGTGGAACAGGAAGTGGTCCCTTAAACAAATTAGAACGCAAGTCGAGAAACTGAAGATTTTTCCAGGGAAGATGGTCTATGCCTGTCAAGAAGTTCTGATAAAGATGCAGAAATCTCAGAGTATTCTTCCCAGTGTACCATATCCAGTTGGGAACCTGGCCATGAATTTTGTTTTTAGAAAGGTCAAGGTGAATCAACTGGTCTTGTGTTCTTAATATATCTGGGAACTCAGTTACGTTGCAGGCAGATAAAAACAGATACCGAAGCTTGGGAAAAGAAGAGTTGGCTATGGTTGTGGTGTTCAGTGAGAAACTGTTGTCAGAAAGATCAAGCAATCGGAGGTTTTTAAGCTTTGAAAACGTGTTAAGCTCTACAACTCCGCTTAAATTGTTTAAAGAAAGCTCAAGTTCTGTGAGATGAGGAAGTTCAAAGATTGAACTCGGAATTGATCCATCAAGACTATTGTTCCTCAAGTAAAGGGTTTGCAATGAATTGCTTTGAAATTCAGGAATGTTCCCATTCAGCTGGTTATTGCTGAGATTGATATCCTGTAACAATGGTAAAGTAGATAGCCAAGAGGGTATTGTCCCATTAAGTGAGTTCCCATGTAAATAAATAAAGGCCAAATTTCGAACCTCACTTACGTGAGAAGGAATTGGACCAACCAACCGATTGTTTGTGCAGGATAAAAAAGAAAGTTGTGATAAGTTGGTAAAAATATTCGGAATTTCGCCACTGAAATTATTGGATGAAAGATCTAAATGATGAAGTTGAGGGAGGTTTGAAAGAGATGATGGAATGTGACCACTAAAATGGTTATCTGAGAGGTCCAAAACTGTGAGTTCTGTAAGGTTACCAAGTTGTATAGGAACTGACCTCATCAAACTGCAGTTGTGGAGACTCAGTTGCCTCAAGGATCTCAGGCCACCAATAGAATCCGGTAATTCTCCTGATAAAATCATGCCAGACATATACAAAAACCTGAGGGGACTGCTCCAATTACCCTTTGGGAATGCAGCTGTAAGCCTGAAGTTATCCCATAAACTGAGAAACTGTAAGTTTGGTAGGCGAAAAATATTATCCGGGATGCTCCCTTGTAAACCACAGTAATTGAGACTCAGAGATGTCAAAAAAGAAGATAGATTCATCAAAGAGCCAGGTAGGATGATAGTGGACATATCGACCGAATCAAGAAAGAGTTCTTTTAATTTGGTAAGATTTTGAACTAGCCCTTCCAAAACTGTTGTTTCAAGTCTCAGAGCATGATTCCCAGAGAGGTCAAGTGAAACTAATTTGGACAAGTGTGAGATTTCATATGGAATTTGACCACTGAAGTTTGAGCTAGAGAGATTAAGAGTTGTCAATTTCGGAAATCGATTAATGTCAGAAAGGATTTGAGAGCGATCAAAATCATTGAAAGCGAGGTTGAGAATTTGAATGTGAGGAAGGGAGAAGAGGGTGTTGTTGGAAGGGATTATGCCATGAAGCCAGCTGCAACTAAGGTCGAGGCCAATTACATGACCCGTCACATTGTCACATGTGACTCCAACCCATGAGCAACAATCACTATCCTCTATCCAAGATCTCATTTTTGGATAAGAAGATAACCTTCCATCACAATGGGAAGAAGAACGGTATTCCAAGGAAAAGAGTTGCTTAAACTGAAGCAATGCAGAACTCTGTTCATGACAACACAATTTTGCACAACTTACAGAATGCAAGAGCAATAAGTGGAGGCAGAAAACTTGATGCCAAACCAACCATCTCATCTTTCAGGAAAGGAACAGATATGACTACAAAGAGGAGGAAAGATATGATGGCAATTAGTGATCGAGATCAGTTATATTTATATCATAATTGAATCAAAATCTGGCCCGTATATATTCAAATAAAACTATAAATCTAGTCTTGGTCATGCAGTGAAGAACACTCCCTCTAGGATTTTGAAAAGAAAAAAATCAAACACGTTATCCGTAAAATACTCTAAACAAACAAGAGTAACAAATCAAAGAATGGAAATTTTTCATATTTTCATATTAACCAGGACTGAGTCTAAAGACTGACTCCAACTACATGTCAAAGTCCAAATACATATCATGAATACTTTAAACTCCAGGATCGGAAAAACAATAGAACTTGTATGCTGTTTTTATAGATTTATTATTGGGGATTTGCTTACTAACCGAACTGTTCCCAATACTTTATTCTCCTATATAAATTATCAGAACTCCTCTGTCAAAACAAGTTTAAAATTATCCCAACAGTAAAATTAACAATAGATCTGACAACCATCTGATAATTCCTATAAAGTAAATAAAAGAATACTCAACAGATGCTCCGCAGTGATGGATTTATTTGATGTCTTTTATTTGTTAACATTTGACAAGATATCATGGTTTAGAGAGGGGAAGCAAATCAAAATCTTTGTAAAACCCATCTTAATCCATTTCCCTGGAGATTTTGAGTAGCCCCATTACAAAGAAATAAGAAACTAAACTGTCATTAGACAAAAAGTGTTCTGATATTGCTCATATCAACTACATCAGCTCAAAATCTTCCAAAATCATCGAGATTTGATATATTATTGATAAACAAAACTACCCACTCTTAGCTAGTAAGAGCTTCTTACGATAACCTTCACAAACCTTTATCCTCCTTGAATTTAACAGTTGGTCAAGTATCTCTGATTTGCTACTTCTCATTTAGTAAAATATTAGCCATTTTTACAGGACTAGCCATAGAATGTATTAGAAGGATTATCATTATAGCAAGAGAAGCATAATAAGACATTGAAATGAAACTTCCATAAGATTCAATACAACGGATGCCAGAAGAAAGAAGCCAAATATCCGTGGAAGCTTAGCTACTTCTAGTCTAGTGATGGCAATGGGCCGGGCTTGGATCGGGTACCCCTTGGCCCAGTCCTAAGCCTGACCTCATGACAAAGGCTCAAGCCCGGTCTAGGCCCGTTACGGGTATGACAAGTAAAGCTCAAGTCCGGCCCAACAGGCATTTTGTAACCTCATGCCTGTCCCAAGCCTACCAATTTTTATAATGTGAATTTTTAAATATTAATAAATTTCAAATTTTTTTTATAATTTTAATTCTAGAAATAGGTTTTAAATATTAATTTATTTTTGAATACTTACCAAATGGGATGAGATTAGGGTTCGAGAAAAATGGATATATATATGTAGGATAACTATGCAATTAAATATATAATATAAGGATAATTTAGTAAAATTAATACTAAAATTGTTTGATCGAGTCTAAAGACATACCCAGGCCCAGCCTATACTTGAGGTCAAACCTTAAAATTAGGCCCAGACCCAAGCCCATAAACATCAGGTAAAGCCCGACCTTTTCGGGACAAGCCAGGCCAGGTACCTGAAAATATCGAGCTCATTTCCGTCTCTAACCTCTACTCCTCGCAACATCTAACAAGGTCGTTGGTAAAATTTATATTAAAATGTGCGGAAGATCCAATTTTGGAACTCATAATTGGTAGAAAATGCTGCTTTCGGAAGTGGTTATTTATGAATAAGATTATTTTTCTAAATGGATATTTTGCAAATAGTTATTTTTTTAATTTTTTGGTAAATAATTAATTCTACAAATGGTGGAAATGGTTATTTTTTCAAATAATTCTCTGAAAAATGGTATAGTTTTTATTA